>NC_092797.1:2505787-2633287 GCF_918797505.1 Bemisia tabaci
TTAAAAATCTCTGTAAATGAAAACTACTGAGGTTGATATGTACGAGTCAATGACGCACTTTATCAACACATCGTGTTGGAGTTTATTGCTTGTTTTTTCTTTCATTTCTTAATTTTATTTTTCCTTTCTTGAAAAAATTCAGGCCTCAGAATTTTAAACCTTCTATCAGGCTCTGATTGATCTATGCATCAAATGTGTCACCCAATATACAAAGTCATCGAGGGAAATTTCAGTGCAATTCCCGTTGCGACTGTATTTTCTATGAACCTGTGAACAGTTATTAAACAAAAGCTTACATTTTGCAAAGCAGTGTCCCAAAAATATTTTCTGGACTTCCCCGAACAAATGCATTCCAGATATTGGAGGAGGTTGAATTTTGTGCGACAAGGAGAAAAAGACTGTGCCGAGGTACATCGCATTCTGGGGGCGATTTGGTTAATGGACTTTTGGGATTTTTTTTTGGATTTATATTTCCTCGGGATTGAAGCACTTGAAGCAGGCTTGCTTGTCTCCTTGACGAGAAAAAGCTAATGATGTTTTCCCACAATTCACAACGGTTTATATTTCATTAGTTATTTCACGTTAAAAGCCCTAGAATTTCTGCTCTTTTCCTTTGAACGGTCCATTACTTTTACACCCTTTGCACATCCTTGCGCTCACCAACCTTTCATAATCTGTCGTAATAATGTGACCAGTCATTATAATCACGCATAAGGAAGCTCTGATCATTGTTGATAATAGCCCTGTAAAATAATCAATGTCAATTAATTCAGCAATCGGAAATAAGGTCTCGTTCGGCTTTAACTGTGACCATGTCATACAGTTGGCTGGTTGAAGTGCCATTCACGCGGGTAATTTGGCAACATTGAAATGTAGTAAAGTTCTTTCGTAAGGGAAACGAGAACTGCGGCATCGCCGTGGAATCGACAACTATCATGACTCAGTATCACTTCATCAATCTCAAATATGCCATGACGTAATGCCAAGGTCAATGAGAACTCACGCTCAATCTTCGAAACATCGCAGTTGGCCAATTGCATCGTCTGGACTCAGAGGAGGAGTCAATCTCCATGATCCATTTTTGGTTTGTGTATTTTTCTTAAATAATTTGAAAAGTAATATATAAAAGAGGGGGAGGGTACATTTGCGAAGAGAAGAGAAGGAGCTTTAGTCCACGAGTGCTAAATTAGCAAAGCGGCTTTTGTCGAGTTGGGTCGGAATACTGATTTTAAGATTTTGACAGAATTTTTTCTTATAATGCCCTAAAGAAGAAATTGGCGAGCGTTCATAAATTACGTAACGCTGTTTTTGAACCTTCCCTGCCCTCTTACAGCTATCTGTGATGCAACCCTAAATCCCTTTTGATAATTTTGTAATTCTTGACGGCCCTCTCTTCAGATCCCAAATCTTGAGAGAAAATATTGAATAAACAGCTAGATACACTTTGAAGTATTTTCAATGAAAGTCGGACAAATAACGTGCATGAAAGAGGATGACTTTGTTATACTTTGTGCGTGTTTTCATACTAAAAGAGAGTTACGGAATGCTGTCACTCAGTCCCCTCCCCATTCTCCATAAACGTTATTACGTCACTTATGCACGTTCTTTTGTACGTAATTTTTTTCATTTTATAGTCATTGAGGATGTGAAGTTTCTGTACACTCCGACAAATTTGTACCAGAAAAACGGTAGATTAGCTAGAGAATCAAGAAGCCTTGTTGAAAATACAGTTTTTTGAACGGCTATCTTTAACTCTCGCTAGCTAGACCTGTTTGAGGTTCGTGTGGTGAACGCGCTCCAACATCCCTTCCTTGGAGCCAAACCCTTGTTTTATTTTGCGAATACGGACTTAAGGTCGAACAAATTTCTATTCCAAAAATTAGCATTGCTGCTGAAATTATTGTTTAAAGAAGATCTACGGACCCAACATATCATATTCGGGCCAAATTAGAGTAATGCCATTTTGGAGTTTGGTGTCGAAAATCTGTTTTTTGCCGAAAATTTGTTTTAAAGTACATAAAAAAAACCTTCAAATTCAACTCCTTAAGAGCAGTCCAAAGTTAAAGATCTAAATAACAAGTGCACTGAATTTTCTGAGAGAAAGCGGTCAAGTCGGATAGCAAATGTTAAAAACGCCTCCAAATCACCGACTATGCAATCACATTCCTTCATGCACGAATAGTTGCATCACCCAATCCGCGCCAATTGTAGTAGGTATACTGGACAACTTAAGAACAACACCGATAACATTTTTAGGCATCATAAATACATGAGTCAAGCCTTGAAATGTTGACCTTAAGTTTTTCTAAAGATGCTAGTATCGTTGACGATTGAATAATAGAAAATGTTTGTTTTCTTTTTTATCCCGAATTGAATATTTCTCTTGTATGCGCAATCTGTATTGCCTCTTAAATGACCTGTTCAACTGACTCAATTATAAATATTCATTGATCATTAATATTATGCTGCTGCTTCTTTTAGATAGGTGCGATGAAAGTGATAAAATATTGGCTCCCTCAAATCATTCAATTTTATCTCCCGTGTTATTTCCTTTAAAATTGGCCTGTGGTGGTAACCACAGGCCAACCAGTGTCATACCAACCGGTACCTAATAACCTCTTGTTATGTTTTTAAATATTGTCAGATACTGATGTAACAGTCCAGATGACTTGATGTATCCATTATTCCAGAAGAAGATATCATGAGCCCCAAAAGCTTGGACGGAAAAATTACGACTAATCATGAATTGTTGGTCTTAAAAACTGCGCGGCAGTTCAAATTTCTCCTCGGAGAAGTTTATTTGATGACAGACCGAATAAACTGGCTTTTGGTGCCACTAGTGTTACTGCAGCATATTTTGCAGCTAACAGGTGGGATTCTACTTTTAACTGATGCCACCAATACGCGTTCGTCTGTGATGCCGGCGGATGCTCTTGCTCGTAAAATGCATTGCCTAATAGCGCCGGTAGGCTACACAACTCTTGCTATTTCTTGGCGGAAGACTAGCATGATGATTGACATTGCCGAGGAGGTCAACAAACTTTTCCTAACCGACCAGGTAAGCGGATTTATGGTTTTTCCCCCAATTTCATCGCAGCAGATCAAAGGGCACCTCCAGCTAAAGAGAAAAATTATCAATACATATGCACGACACATAATACAATAATAACATAATTAACAAATTAACAGGATCACTGCTCAACCAATCGACAATGCCAACAATACTTTTCCACAATTTAAATGAATGTAAGACCAGCAACGTCCTCTACGGGTTCTCCGGGGCCAAAACATGTGAAAACATGTTGGCACTGAACGTGATAGAAAATGGGGAAAGTAGTATGAACATAATCGAATAATACAATGAAAATTATACCCTATGATGATGTGCATCGAGACACTAGCTGAATTAAAATGCTGCTATTTTTAAGTTTTATCCTGAAATTGTGATTTTTATGCAGCAGAAATTCTTATAAAGAAAGAAAGACATGTATTAGTAAGCAAGATATTTTTCAGTAGCCGAAATAGTTTAAATCAAAGTAGATTTTACATCTGTTTTTTTTTTCTTTTTTTCAAAGCTCTCGTGATGAGGTTTCGACCTGAATAGGTAATTTCGCCAAGCGAAATAGAAATTAAGAGTTCTCATTGATGTAGGGAAAGTGCGTTACCGCCAGATATTCCTGCGCTTTTTTTTCAGCCAATCAGACCCCCGAACACCATTTCTTCATTTTTATGGAAAATATCTGGGATATTGAAACCACGTGTTTTTTTTCGAAGTCAGTCAACTTTTCGGAAAAACATGTTCTTGGCTGACGGCGTTTTTTGACGTTTTTATTGATGTATGTATTAATTTGTTCTATTTTCTCCAGAAAACATAACAGATCTTGCTTTTTGAAATATCAGTTTTCTTCCTACCGACACCGAGTCGATGTTTTTGACTCTCCATCAGCTCTCTGGTCAAAAACATTGATCCAAGTGTGAGCAAATTGAGATTTTACGAGATGTTTGGTGTATATTGGAAAAATTGGAACGTAGCGTAGTATAAATCTATAAAAACGCCTGATCCTCGAGAAGTCATGAGCACATACTTCTGCCGAAAAGTTGACTGAATTCGAAAAAAACATACGGTTAGGTCCCCAGGTTTATTCCATAAGAAATGAAACAAGCAGTTCCAACGCCAAAGCGTCGGAGGGCGCTTCTTTAACACTGCGCATGCGAGGAACGTTTTCATACGGCCAAGCGAAAGTATTGCGGACGGACGATGTATAACAAATTGCCTACGTGAAGGTGGTCCGGCAGCAACATACCCGCCGCTAGTCTCTGGAAAATAATAGAAAATAGTAGTTGCGTACGTTGCCAGCGAGCGCGCTGCGTGCGCATCTGTTTCAATTACCTAGCATCGAGTCGGGCCTCTAACTTTCTATTCTCTCTGACATAACCTTAAACCTTCAACCCAGAGCCGCAAACAGCTGACGCTTGACGATGCTGCGCCGAGAAAATGAACCAATCACAAAATAGCACAGTAATACGTCACTAAAATGAAGAGATCACGTGACTGTTCGTGATTTTTTCGAATCAATCTGAAACTACAACCTCGAATATGAGGCATTTAAGCATAACGAAGCCCCAAAATAGTTTAACCAGGTAATACGTCCGTGCGAGATTGTTATGCTTAAAAGCAAAACATTTCACGAAAACTTTTACGAATACCAGATGCAGAAGAAAATCAAATTTTCCCGGGTGTACCAGAATGGCGTCATTACCCATAAGGCAAAACGGTATGTAGTATAGTACATGTTACATCGGGGGAGTCGAACGGCTGGAAAGGGCGCATCTGGTACCCAGAAGCGCCCAAAAGAGGTCGTCGTGTGTCTGATTGGCCGAAAAAAAACGTGGGAAAATCTGATGGTTATGCACGCACTTTCCCTGTATTCAATTCGGAATCTTATTTGGATTACATTTTGCAATAAGGGACCACTATTCCTGGCCCATTTTAGAAACAACATACATGACATTGGTTTCCCTATGCAGATATGTGCTTTTATGAAAGAGCCAGAGATAGTGGTTCCTTATTGCAAAATGTAATACATTTTCTCTTTGCTCCAAGCTGAAAAATGATTCCCTCAACAAGTTAGTTAACACATCCTTCCCGATGCAGTTCCCCATTTCAAGTTCTTTGCGCGCGGCAATCATCACAGACTTGGAGAAACGTCACCGGGTAATCATCATCTGTGTGATGTCAGGTGCACAGCTCATGGTTTTGTTCTACTTCGTGCCTCCTATCCTCAAATTCCTGACCAGCGCTCCGTCGTCGCGACAGCTTGACCTTCCGCTGAATTTGCCGGATCCGCTCTCTCTCATCGGGTTCACACCCACCGACGTATCACGTGCAATAGCCTATTTCATTTGCATCCTCAGTAATATGTCTCATTTCTACATCGTTTACCTCGGGAAATCGCTCACCTTTGTCATTATGGATTCCCTGAAGACAGCATTCTTCATCTGCGGACAAAGTTTACAGACCTTTGGTCATGAAGGGTTCTTGGATACGGAACAATTTTTGAGCGCTGTTAAGCTGCATCAACGTGTGCTCAGGTGTGTTTTACCATTTACATACTCCTTCAACTTTTTGAGAGAACTTTATTCGCACTTTATTATGGTATTTTTGAAAATTTTGAGGGAAACTATGAAGAAATGAATAGTTCACCAGAGGATTTTTGGTACACATGCAGATATGAAGCCGCTTTCACAGCGCAACCTTGCGCTCTGCGACGCTCAATTGCCAGGCAATTGGCACCTCTTGATCTCCTCTTTCACTTCTTGTCGCTGCTAGGGCAACCGATCGTCTGCCATCCTTCGCACATGTCCATACTAGACCAACTGCTTGGACCTGATAGTGTGCACATAACAACGATATCGTGATTTTGTGTGATTTTTGGTAACATTTAAATTACTTTACGATATTTTCCTTCAGCACGGCAGCATACTGATAGGAACCCGAATAGTTGAAATGTCATCGACTTGGTAAGAACATATTTTCGAAGCATATAACGCATATTTAACGCATTTCAATGCATAATGGTATATTTTCCCTTTACACATGCATTATTAATACATGCAGTATACTACCCTCCAAAAATAACATAATATCGCGAGATCTTTCCTGGACGCTACATGTTCTAAATCCTGAACCAACTGTTTCTTGGCCCAAAAAAAAGAGGCCACATTCCGAAAATTTAAAAGTTTAAAAACTGTTGACAGCTTCAAAATCATATAGAGAATTACCCAACAGAACTCTGGAAATTATTCAGGCAGGTATCGAACATTCAAGAAGATCACAGTATTCCACTAATGAATGTTTTTTCTCTCATATTTTTCAGATTGTCCTCAAAAGTGAAAAACGCCGTTGAACCCTACTTCATAGTGAGTTTGACAGCGTCAATGTGCTACAATACAACTTGTGCATTAGCAGTTACTCATCAGGTAACCAGTGAAAAAAAATAAATAATGAGTGCTGAGTGCATTGTGTGCGTTTAGAGTAGACTTTTTCACTCTAAACTTTTCCCCGGGTGGAGTGTGAATTTCATTCCTGCCTAAGCTATGCTGCACTTAATGTTCCATGGACTCATGTAGAGACATTTTTGGTGCATCAATCACTATCGTGTATCTAAATTGTCCTCGAATAGCTCAATAACAGAATTGTTCAAATCAGTTTCTCTTTTCTGTCGATAAAAAAGGGATGGGAAATACATTCTCTACAGGTAATAAAATTAAACTTGTCAGGATTAAGTGGGGCTAAGCGTAATTAGCCTCTTCTATCTAACTCAGAGCACCCTCTTAGCGATTTCAGTTACCTCGCAAAAAAAAAAAAAAAAAAAAAAAAAAAAAACTGATAAATTCAGAGCTCCTGATATTTCCGTGTGTTATGTTTATTTTTCAAATTTATCAATATATAAATATGTTTCTTTAATTTCTATTTTATCAAAAACATATACCCCTATAACTATTATGCAATGGTAGTTGCTGCTTTTGAAGTAAAACATTGGAGCTATGATGTGTTGGTCATGATTGCAACAAACTATGAGAACAAGTGGACGAAATTTTGCAGTTAGGAACTGCAATTTCTGGCTCGTTCTAGAAACAACATTTGTGTCATTTCTTTCTTTATGCGCATGGGCTGGAAATATCAGTCTCTTATTAAAAAATGAAGTCCCATTTGAGAATGCCGCACATCAGAATTTGGTCTTTTGCGTATGTTTCAGGCACTAATGTTTTTGAAATGTTTTTCAATTTTCTGAACTGTCCAGGAATTTGATGTTCATAACGCTAAAATGATGTTCGGTATGATGGTTTCTCTTGCAATCATTAGCTGTCTCTTTATTCTTCCGAGTTCGACCACCCACCAGGTAAGGAAATAAATCATCTTCAGAAGGAAAAAAAATATCCTCACTTATTTTCATGACAGCAGGATTGTGACGCACTTTCTTCCCTGGAAATTTGCTCATTCCGAGGGTAAATTATCCCAGGTATACATTAAAATAAAAAAAATACCACACCACAGTCCAGTAATACTGTAGTAACGATAATTTAAGATATTTTTGTAGGTCTGGTAATCATTTTTCATTGTCTTTCTAGTAAACAAAGAGACAAAAAGTATGTCCTGAATGTACTAAAAATACAGTATAAGACACTCAAAATGTTTAAAAATTTTCTTGAATTCTACTTAGGGTCCCTGTTTAGCTGTAGGGTGTCGCTGTCCTTCAGATCTTCCCTCGCGCAACGCTTAAATCGACCTTTTCAGGTTAAAAATCGTAATTTCGGTACTACTCTCCCGTCAAACTTGAACGTGCGTGATCGTACTCAAAATTTTACAATTTTTCCAAACCTCTAAAACTCCGAATATAATTTGTGCACAGGCTGAAGATCTGGCTAATCGCATATACTTCAATGAAAACTGGTTGGTACGAAGACTTAAATGTGCTTGCCACTTCCCATTCATGATAATGCGATCAAACAAACTAGTAAAATTTCGAATTTACAACTGTTGGGTGGTGTCGGAAGAAAATTTCCTCAAGGTAAATAAAGAATCTATTTGTTTCTACTCCTGTACGTGTATGATGTATTTGTACTTTTCGCAAGTTCAGTGTCAATACTGATTATGATAATATTGATAACTATATTTTGATTCGTCAAATGCTCAAATAGGCAAGCAAATGCGTCAACTTTGTGTTTTTTAATCTTCAAAAAACAAACAAATGAGTTTCTTATTTTTACAATATAAATCATAAGTAACTTTACACATTTGTCAGTTCAGTATATTTGAATAAAATGCCTTATCAATGAAATAGTTTTCGACTCTTCTAGAAAATATCTAGCTATCAGCCGTATCTAGCTAATATCTTTCGGCAGTAGAAATTTTATTTTATTCCCCGTGTTAATAATATGCACGTCGCACAATTTTTTAATTTTGTTGGCATTTTGACACATATACGTTGCTCTCCTCAAAATTATCTTTGAAGGGAAGGTTAGCAGTTTTTTTGTTTTTGAACATTTCACGGCATGAGGCATCGTTTTTCAAACCATAAATAATTCTGAAAGATTTCTTTTGTGATCAAAAATTCCTTCTGTCACTTTTTTACAGCAGAATGACCAGGTTAATAGACAATAATTCATATGTCCTTCAATTAGTGATCGATAAATTAACATCAGTATATTCAGTTCACAATTTTTTTAAATATATATTAATAGAAATATAACTTTGCTAATTTTGCTTGAACGGTTGTCGATGTGTGTTCTAAGACTCAGATTACTATCTAACCATAGACCTGGATATTTCAGTACTTTTGACCCTTCACTCCTTGTCTCATTAACTGCAATGTTAATGAAAATATTAATTTTTTTTGAGACGACTATAAATTTAGTTTGTACTTCCTTCATTGAATGTAATCTCGTTTCTTTTTACCTTTATGTTCCAGTATCTACAACTTCTGTATAGTATTTATATTGTTTTGCAGTCTACTTTTCCGAGTTCTACAAGAGAAACTGGCCCGAATGCTATCGTTCAAGTATCCAGTTGAGTGAGCAACCACCATCAAGTAACTGGACCAATGAAATTAAATTAATTTTCAATCTGAGACTACTTTGAAATTATTTTCGTGACTCATGGACAATTTTACTATTTGCCACGTTATAATCATAATGCTCTAAGTTGAATTTTATGTTCAAATGGCTTTTATTAGTTTTAAAAATAATCGATTTGGATGTATGAGCTTTTTTTTATAAAATTATCTTTAATTTCGTCATACATACCACATTTTAACCAGGTAAAATCTTAAAAATTTGCTAAAAAGACTAGTCATGTATTCGTATATTCCCAAAACCACGTTAATCACCAGTAACAGATGATTTTTTTCTTCTTTTTTTTCCAACCGACTATTTCTTTGTGCAAGAAACGCAAATACTTGAGTTGTATTTTTCAAAGTAAAATCTCACAAAATGCTCTTTCAGCCAATCAGAGATGTCTAAAATCCGGTCATTTTAACAATAATTGAGTGTTAACTAAAACTTACTTTTGAACTTATTCTGCCTGCTGACACATGTTTCTCTTTCATCTGGTTTGTCTGAAGAGTTGGAAGGAAACTCATCTTAAATATGAACATGCGATGTTGCAAACTACTACAAATCTTTCTCTAATATGATTTTCATTGATTTGAAGCATTTGTTCTTTCACATTGCTTAAGAAAAGTAAGCGAAATTTAAAGCCCAGAAAATGGAGAATGCACATAGTAGTTTGCGAGATTCTTTCGTGTGTTTGTATGATATATTTCTCTTATAGCTCTAAGCAGAGCTGATTGTCAGAAAAGCACCCACGGTGAGCCTGAGCTAAGGCTGGCACTGCCTTGTAAGAGTAGTAGTATTAGTGAAAGTACCAACAGCAGTAAAATAAAAAAGATAAAAAAGAACGATAATTCAACTCGGGGTATGGGAGCTTTCCTGTGCCGTATCTTTGTCGATTTAGTTGTTTTATAGAAGTAATATTTCCAGGGCTCTAGTAATTTGAATGAAACTGAAATTGAATAGTAGTAATTTGAACTGGTAATCTTAATATTTAATTTGAAAAATAGAATGAAATTGTGAATCAACCACTGTACTAATTGCGAGGGGCGTTGGTTCATTTGAAAGGTGTTGTTCTCAATGCTTCGGGAAAACTATAAATTATTTTCTGGGGTTCGTCCCCGATTTTTAAATCCCTAAAAACTCATAAATTGGATGAGGGGAAGTGGGGTTTTTTTTTTTTTGTTTTTCGGAAAAGTTTTGTTGCTACGCATCTTACTTTACCGTTTGCTGCCTTTTTATCAGCTGTTTTCATTCAACAATCATCATTAAGTGAGGTTACTTCCAACACTCAACTGCCATCAACTTACATTTTTCTTTTCCCGCGTTTTTTTTTTTTTTTTTTTTTTTTTTTTTTTACGGTTTTTCATGATTGGTTCCATCTTTTTCCTATTGCCAATTTTTCCTCCTTAAGTCAATAACCTCCACGTTTTTTTTCTCATTTCCGATCAGAACTTTTCACGCTGTTTCTTTTCAATGTGTATAAATATGTTTATTATTAATTTCCATTTTCATTTCATCCTTTTTCTTCTGATTTATTTTTTTTAATTTAAAAATTGAACTTTTCAGTTAAGATTTTGTTAAAATAATAATAATTTTTACTAATTTTAATTTTAAATTTAACAGTTGTTATGAGTGAAATTTTCAATGACCGAGGCGGTCGTCCTCCAAAACGTGGTCGCGTTTTCCAGAATTCTTTGCATGTTCGTTTAGTGAAGCAAGAACTTAACTCTGTTATTAGTATAGAAAATCAAAGTTTCATTTCTTCATTTCGGAAGTATAAAATTGATGATCAGAACTTTGATGAAAATTTTGTTACCAAATTTTCAGTCGGTTCAATGAATATAATTTGTCATCATTGTGATGCTCGCCATTTTCAGGGTGAAATGTCCAATGGTCATTTTAATAACTGCTGCCAAAATGGCTTAATTTCTTTACCGAGTATTCGGACAAATACCGATTTGAAATCATTATTTTTATATTCTCCAAATTTCATAAAGCATATCAGAAATTATAATAGTGCTGTTGCTTTTGCCTCTTTCTCTGCAAATCGAATTGATATTCCGGGTGATGGACCTTATTGCTTTAAAGTTCAAGGATCCATATATAGGTAAGTTTATTACCGGAACCAGAATGCAGACTGAACATGGAAAAAACGAAGAAGAAAAAGCGGAAAAATTAGATGAAGTTAAAACAGGAGCAGAAAAAGAAGAAGAACCAGAAGGAACAGCTACTGAAGAAGAAAAAGAAGAAGCAAAAAAAGAAAAGACAAAAGGAGGAAAGAAGAAGAGCAAAGTTGTAGGAAATATAGGAAGTAAAGCAGGACAGAAATGGCAAAAGAAGAATCAACAATTTAATCGAAAAAAAAGCAAAGTATTTAAAAAATAAAAAAAGGTCTTCTTTAAAATTAGTTTGAAAACAAATGTAAAACCGAAAAAATAATTTTGTATGAAGATTAAAACAAAATTTTAGTTTAAAGTTTACTAAATAAAATTACAATTTTTGAAAACATTTGTTATATTTATTCTCTCAAAAAATAATTAGACCCGATTCAAAGACAAAACAGAAAATTAAATGAAAATAAATAAATAAAAAAAAAAAAAAACATGTGAAAGTGAAAAGTGTACAGGAAAAATAAGGGGCTGCGAAGCAGCCCCATAAGCCCCTAGTCTTAATATCTAATTTGAAAAATAGAATGAAATTGTGAATCAACCACTGTACTAATTGCGAGGGGCGTTGGTTCATTTGAAAGGTGTTGTTCTCAATGCTTCGGGAAAACTATAAATTATTTTCTGGGGTTCGTCCCCGATTTTTAAATCCCTAAAAACTCATAAATTGGATGAGGGGAAGTGGGGGTTTTTTGTTTTTTGTTTTTCGGAAAAGTTTTGTTGCTACGCATCTTACTTTACTGTTTGCAGTCTTTTTATCAGCTGTTTTCATTCAACAATCATCATTAAATGAGGTTACCTCCAATACTCAAATGCCATCAACTTACGTTTTTCTTTTCCCGCGTTTTTTTTACGCTTTGTCATATTATCTTCCCGCGATTTTTCTTTTCCAATTTTACCCCCAAATCGTGATTGGCTCCATCTTTTTCCTATTTCCAATTTTCTCTCATCAAGTCAATAACCTCCAATTTTTCTTTCTCATAACATTCATGTGGAACAGTAAGATGAAGAAACTGGAAAAAGAAAAAACTTCTGAAACAGAAAATACGGAAAACGGAAAGAAAAATGAACAGGAACAAGAAGAAGAAAAAGCGGAAGAATTGGATGAAGATAAAAAGGGAGCAGAAAATGAAGAAGAAAAAGAGGGAGCAGAAAATGAAGAAGAAAAGAAAAAAGGAGGAACGAAAAAGAGAAGAGTTGAAGGAAAAATTGGGAAAAAAGCAGGGCAGAAATCGAAAAAGAAGAAGCAACAATTAAAAGGAAAACAGAGTAAAGTATTTAGAAGATAAAAAACCGATACTTAAAACTTAGTTTAAAAACAAAGGTAAAAGCTTAAAAAGAAGTTTGTATGAAGATTTAAAAAAATTTTAATTTAAAGTTTACAAAATAAACTTTCAATTTTTGAAAAAAATTGTTATATTTATTACTTCAAAAAAATAATTAGGACCAATTCAAAGACAAACCAGAAAATTAAATGAAAAAAAAATAAAAAAAAATAAAAAAAAACATGTGAAAGGGAAAGGTGTACATGAAAAATAAGGGGCTGCTAAGCAGCCCTATAAGCCCCTAGTTGACTAGTAATTTGAATGCTGGCATTTTTAGACGGAACTTGAATTCTGCCTGATATGAATAACGGTGCATGTTCTTACGTGTCTGAAACCCTGTAGGTTCAAGGCAATTTCAAGTAGATTTAAAGTAAATGGTCTTTTCAGGAGCAGCTTAAAATTTTAGCCCAAGACAGCAGAATATTAACTTCCAGAAATTTATGTTTGGACTGTAGGAAATTTTGCATTTAGACGAAACGGGTTTTTATGAGAACTGATATTCCTCTCGAAGGAATGGGAGACCTTTGCCCTCAACGAAATGAGATTCTCCTTACAAGCAGAATTTCCTTCGTCCGCCACCCAAAGGACGCACATAAAAGGTCAATGGAGCCCCCGGGACTTCCATTTGGACAACATTTGCAATAAAAAACTCAAGTATGGCACATTTAGTGAAAACACATTGGCCATCGGATACAGATAGGTCACCGTGTTGATGAGCCAAAAATCGTAGTTTTCTATTGCAGAAAGCGGTCCATTCCAGCCCAAAGGCTTTAATTTTATTAGACACGAATGATCAACGACAACCTAGCTTAAACGAAATATTATTAGGCCAACATTTTTCAAATCCGGAAAACTCATGTTAGAAACAACGTATGTGCCAAGTGCCTTTATACTCCTTTCGTATGCAGGTGTTTTTATAGGTGATTCAGAAAGAGAAGCTATTTATTGCAAAAATGTCATAGTCATTTTCAGGACCTTTCATTGTCCAACAGGACTTCAGAGAAATACTGAGCCATCAAATTTTTCCCTTGAAATAATAAAAAAAGTCTTGAATTTTTGCCAGTTTTTATATAAAAAAAAAAAAAAAAAAAAAAAAAAAAAAAAAAAAAAAAAATACAATAAAAAATACACAAATCCATGATAATTTATTTAGTATGCTCTTTTTATTTGGCAACTTAACCGATTCTGTAGCTAAATAAGTTTCAATATAGTGATCACTTGGACCGAAACGACGGTTGCACTATCAAAATTTTACGATCCATATTGAACACCATGGATCCCACCATCGAAGTTCTTTGCAAAGTGCTTCTTTGCGTTGAGCAATTACCCCTCGCTAAACCGTTAAGTCCACTTTTGATGAATTAACGTCACCACATCACACGTCACAAAGTCCTAATCGATCTAATGTGACTTTGAACAAGTATCAATTCTCAACGGATCGATAATGGCTTTAGCATTGCTAACCATTGCTTTTGACGAAAAGGTAACAATTATCTTGGCTTCTGCGGTGATCGAGTACTCTCCCATGAAGGTGAAGGGCAAACATCATTTACGATCAATACCAGGCGGCCAAGCGCATCGCTTAAACTCACAAGATAGGTGTTGTTTTATGGACCATTTCTGATGGTTGGTGCAGTTTTCCTTGGACAATTAGAAACAAATAAGAACAAAAACTAAAAAAAGAACCCCCCCCCTCAAAAAAAAAAAAAAAAAAAAAAAAAAAAAAAAAAAAAAAAAAACAATAAATGAAATGTTTCGCAGATGAGTGGAGCTTTTTTCAGGGGAGCGTTTGATAGCAAAATCGGGTTTGAAGATTTCGACGGATTATTACTTCGAGTGTCATGAAGAATAAATTCCAAACAGGTTAGTTCATTTTCAATACCTCATCAAGGCAGTAATCAACCATTTTAATCATTTGATGACGTCATGTAGGCACATTAAAAAGAATATGAATGATAAATTCTCGCGTCTCAAATAAACAGAAATGTATGAACCCTGCTACAGCATTGCTGTAACAGCAATGACTTAAAACAAAACTTAGAGAGTTACGAATTTATTGTGAAAATTTTCAAATTTGCCACTCATATTTAAAGAATAAATGCTACTCCTTGAATAAATAATGATTAAATTTCATATTCGAACACACTATCTGACGAGGGATTATTCTTTAAAACATTAAACTTGAGAATTTTTCTTAAAAATGCAAAGAGTACATTGTTTTTACGTGGTCGAAAAACTACGCAACGGTGCTATTTTTCAACGAAAAAATAAACGCACCCTATTGAAATGCACAAACAAAATACAAGATTTTTCAGACAGAAGAAACGAGACTCAGCCTTTGTTGTAAAAATGAATTCAAATGAACTCACCCAATGAATGTCAATGTCAATGGACATGCCAAATAAATTTAAATCGGCATGCATATAAAATTAACCGGATTTGTCAAAACTAAAGCCAGCAAGGCAAACAATTTGGGCAAAATTATTGTAATATTATTACATGTTAATGTTAAAAACAAACCAAACCTGGAACAAAGACAGAATTCACCATGGCAACATAGAGAAACTTGGTTCCGTCATCAAGCCTGCAATATAAATTCTTTTGTAGTCTATACGACCTTCTAAAGTAGTTCATCATTTGCTCTCATGTCGTTTCTCTTTAAAATTACGTGAAATCAGACGTTAATGGTGGTGTTATTGTAAAGATGCATTGAAAGCCTGAAAGTTAGTGTTGACGCGCATATTTGTTGAATATCGATAAAACATTCCGATAACTGTCTATCTTTATTATTTCAGGCAAAATACCTATTTTTGATGGAGGATTGAAAGCAAATATTATGCCCAATCATGAATTGGTGGTCTTGAGAACCGCGCGCAGGTACAGAATCGTTCTAGAGGGGTTGTTTTTTATTATACAGAGCCTAAAATAAGATGGATTTTGGTGCCTTTGCTACTGCTACACCACACCACGATGATATTGGGTGGGATTCTACTTGTAGTTGATGCCACCGCTACTTATTCCTTGTTGATACCTGCTACCCTTGCGCAAAAACAGCACTGTATTGTAGTTCCTGGGTGTTACATGACATTAGCAGTTTTTTGGCAAAAAAGTAGACTGTTGATTGAAGTTGCCAAGGAGGTCAACGAAGCTTTGCTCATAGACCAGGTAAACGGATTTGCATAGTTTTTTTTCTCGAATTCGTCCTCATCAAACAAATCTTATCTAATTGAAGGGAGAATATAAAAGTTTGAAGAGAGTTCGAAGCCCATGTGATAAAAATCCATGAGGAGGATGTAACACGAGTTGAAATAAAAACGAATTGAAAGGAGAGAAAGTACACCAAATTAACGAGGTTTGAGGGCACAACGAGAGACCCGGACAGCGTGGTCAACGCCGGGAGGGTTCCAATTGCTGCCCCACAAAATTTTTAAAAATGCCTAAATCCGAAGATTTGGTCAATACATCTCAAAATAAACTCTTCGCCCAAATTTTCAACCAGAATATTTGGCAAATATATCCTAAAAAAATGTTTCAAAAAATATTAACGGCACATTTAGCTTTACTTTGTGTTCTGCTTCTCATGTAAACACAAAAATGTAGCTCACCATCTTCTACCGTGTGCGGCTTGCATAGTTCGCAAATTAATTGTGGTGATTATTGTAAAATTTTAAGGATAATTTTTTGCATAATTTTTATAATCTTACTATAGTAAAAAAAAATAAGGCCTTTTTTGTGTGCACGTCCGTGTCATTTCGCATTCTCATTGGTCTTTCATTAACCAATCAGAAAACGTCATTGAAAATCCCCGGGAAATTTAAATGTATTCTTCCGTAAAGGAATTATTGATAGGTAGACAGGTATAAAAATGGGATGTATTTCTTCTAATAACCAGGATAAAAGGGAGGATTATTACCTATACAGGATAGTGCTAGAAAAACGGGATGTACCTATATTAATAAACCGGGATAACAGGAAGGATATCGATCTTTGTGTATCGATCTTCGATACATCGTTTGTTCTAAAGCAGTATTCACTGGGATAAACTGGGATTTCTTCATAATAACCGGGATAAAAGGGAGGAATTTTACATCCTATACGGGAGAGTCATGGATGAACGGGATGTACCTATATTAAGAAACCGGGAAAACAGGAAGGATATCGATCATTGTGTATCGATCTTCGATACATCGTTTGTTCTAAAGCTGTATTGACTGGGATAAAACGGGATTTCTTCATAATAACCGGGATAAAAGGGAGGAATTTTACCTATACAGGATAGTCATGGATGAACGGGATGTACCTATATTAATAAACCGGGATAACAGGAAGGATATCGATCATTGTGTATCGATCTTCGATACATCGTTTGTTCTAAAGCAGTATTGACTAGGATAAAACGGGATTTCTTCATAATAACCGGGATAAAAGGGAGGAATTTTACCTATACAGGATAGTCATGGATGAACGGGATGTACCTATATTAAGAAACCGGGAAAACAGGAAGGATATCGATCTTTGTGTATCGATCTTCGATACATCGTTTGTTCTAAAGCTGTATTGACTGGGATAAAACGGGATTCCTTCATAATAACCGGGATAAAAGGGAGGAATTTTACCTATACAGGATAGTCATGGATGAACAGAATGTACCTATATTAAGAAACCGGGAAAACAGGAAGGATATCGATCATTGTGTATCGATATTCGATACATCGTTTGTTCTAAAGCAGTATTGACTGGGATAAAACGGGATTTCTTCATAATAACCGGGATAAAAGGGAGGAATTTTACCCATACAGGATAGTCATGGATGAACGGGATGTACCTATATTAATAAACCGGGATAACAGGAAGGATAGCGATCTTTGTGTATCGATCTTCGATACATCGTTTGTTCTAAAGCATTATTGACTGGGATAAAACGGGATTTCTTCATAATAACCGGGATAAAAGGGAGGAATTTTACCTATACAGGATAGTCATGGATGAACGGGATGTACCTATATTAATAAACCGGGATAACAGGAAGGATATCGATCTTTGTGTATCGATCTTCGATACATCGTTTGTTCTAAAGCAGTATTGACTGGGATAAAACGGGATTCCTTCATAAAAACCGGGATAAAAGGGAGGAATTTTACCTCCTATACAGGATAGTCATGGATAAAACGGGATGTACCTATATTAATAAACTGGAATAACAGGAAGGATATCGATCATTGTGTATCGATATTCGATACATCGTTTGTTCTAAAGCAGTATTGACTGGAATAAAACGGGATTTCTTCATAATAACCGGGATAAAAGGGAGGAATTTTACCCATACAGGATAGTCATGGATGAACGGGATGTACCTATATTAATAAACCGGGATAACGGAAGGATAGCGATCTTTGTGTATCGATCTTCGATACATCGTTTGTTCTAAAGCAGTATTGACTGGGATAAAACGGGATTTCTTCATAATAACCGGGATAAAAGGGAGGAATTTTACCTATACAGGATAGTCATGGATGAACGGGATGTACCTATATTAATAAACCGGGATAACAGGAAGGATATCGATCATTGTGTATCGATATTCGATACATCGTTTGTTCTAAAGCAGTATTGACTTGGATAAAACGGGATTTCTTCATAATAACCGGGATAAAAGGGAGGAATTTTACCTATACAGGATAGTCATGGATGAACGGGATGTACCTATATTAATAAACCGGGATAACAGGAAGGATATCGATCTTGTGTATCGATCTTCGATACATCGTTTTTTTCTAAAGCAGTAATGACTGAGATAAAACGGGATTCCTTCATAATAACCGGGATAAAAGGGAGGAATTTTACCTATACAGGATAGTCATCGATAAAACGGGATGTACCTATATTAATAAACTGGTATAACAGGAAGGATATCGATCTTTGTGTATCGATCTTCGATACATCGTTTTTTCTAAAGCAGTAATGACTGGTATAAACGGGATTTCTTCATAGTGACCGGGATAAAGTGGAGGAATTTTACCTATACAGGATAGTCATGGATAAAACGGGATGTACCTATATTAAGAAACCGGGAAAACAGGAAGGATATCGATCTTTGTGTATCGATCTTCGATACATCGTTTTTTTCTAAAGCAGTAATGACTGGGATAAAACCGGATTTCTTCAGAGTGACCGGGATAATATGCAGTAATTTTACCTATACAGTATAGTCATTTATAATAGTGGATGTAACTATGTTAAGGAACCGGGATAAAACACATCAAATGCATCATGAAACATAGCAAACACATCAAACACATCATGAAACACGTAAAACGCAATATACACATCATGATACACCTAAAACACATCAAACACAACAAACACATCATGAAACACAATCAAACACATTAAACACAACAAATACATCATGAAACACAATCAAACACATCAAACACAACAAACACATCATGAAACACAATCAAACACATCAAACACAACAAACACATCATGAAACACAATCAAACACATCAAACACACCATGAAACACAATCAAACACAACAAATCGCATGTATCGATAATCGCACGTTTCGATAACCGCATTTATCGATTCCAAATTCCCCCAAATTTCCCCATTTATACAAAAAATTACGAATCTTCCTATTTCTCTACTGTTCGAAATTATATGAATTTAATTTTTGATCATTAATAATTGTATGTATTTCATTACAATTCTTTTCTCCTATCTTTGCGACTTATTTTTCATTATCAGTTGCATTACTTCATTATCATGTGATGAAAAACAGCTGAGTATTTTTCACCACTTGGTTTTTCAGTTTTAACCTTCAAAAAACAAAATTAAAAAAAATTTCGGAATGTCTTCTTTCAAAAAAATTAAAGATTTAAATGAGTATGCTTATAATATCCAAATTAAATGTAAGGTAATTTCAAAATCACAAGTGAAAGTTTCAAAATCTGGTTCGGTCGAGTTTTTCTTTTTCAATTTACAAGATGAATCTGCCACAATAAATTGTATTTCGTTTGAGAAGGGATTCCATCAAATTATTCAGGTATGTACTTATTTATGTATTAACCTCTTACTTTATTTTCTCTTTCTCTAATTCCATTTTTATATGTCAATTTTAATTAGCTGAAGAACTATTTACTAAAAAATGTTATGGAAAGTTATTTTAATTTTTCTTGGAATTGATTCTGAAAAAATGTATAAATTTTTTATTTAGTATAGGTATGCGAAGATAAGATTCTGTTGAAATTGTTTTCAGTGTTAACTTTTTTGTTCCAAAAAATGCATAATTTTAAATTTTGAATTGTAAGTTTGAATATGAGATCAGAAAAAAGTGGCTCATTTGAAACTCATTCTAAAATCTTATCTTCGAATTCTTCTAATTTTTTTTAACGCTTTTAGAAAGTATATAAATGCATCATTTATACCTGAAGCTAAACTTATGCTTTTTTCTGAACTATAATTTTCTTCATTTTCCCTTTATTTGTTTTAGGAACAGCTCTGTTATAAATTTTCGAAATTTCGTATTCAAAAACATAGATACAATAAGGAACTTCAATTGGTTTTCGACAAAGGATCTCTCATTGAATTGACTGATGATGATTTAGAACTGAATAATGATCCCAAATTTTATTCAATAGAAGAAATAATTTCTAAAACTAAAGAAAATGATACTGTTGGTAAGTATATTATTTAATTTTCGTAAATATATGATTTGGCTATGAAACAGTGTTGTGTCATATTGCATATAGAATTGCAAATGTCAGCTCAGAAATTTATTGTTCCATCAATCAGCGTTTGCCGAGTTTTCATATCATAAATTTAAGGGATTCTGGTTGGGAACATTATTTGTCGATTTAATGCTCTCACTATCTTCACCTACATTTTGCTTCTTTTTAAATCCGTGCCCAAATTGAAGTTATTTTATAAAATCGTACTCCCTAAAATTTTGGAGATCTGGGGTCTGATTGTTGAAATTGGTAGACAAAGCGATCGACAAAGAACATAAAGGGAGTATGGAGCGATCCAATTGGTTAGTCCAATTGGATATATCGATATTCGATATATCGTTAATCGTTATCAGTGATCTTCTTTGTCGTGATCGACAAAGATTTCTTCGACCTTTATTTCCTTTTTTTGAATTTTTCATTCTTAGCAAAGTTATTGCGAAAAATATGCAAATTTATGTTTGCCGATTTTTTGGCTAACATTGATCCTATGAACTTGAAATTCGTCATGATGAAATTGCCAGCTGAATTCCCTCTGATGAAGCTGTTTCAGAGGCGTGGCGTGCTTTGCGATGTATCGATTCTTATGCCATTTAACCCTGCTATGATAAAGAATCAATTATTAAGGCGTTAGATGCGAACACCATGTTTATCGATCCTTTTCCACAGGACGGCTTATCGCGAAAAATAAAAAAGAATCACGGTTTACAGAGCATACCATTGAACTTTCAGCATAAACCTTTTTATACATTGATTGAGCTTAATACGCACACGTGCTTCTCGAAGCCTTATTCTTTAGTCCCCATGCAATTGTTTTCTTTTGTTCCCGTTACCATCATCTGTCAAAATCAAACATCTTCCGTTTTGAGTACCTGGACTATTTCCCATTATAACAGGAAAAAAAAGGAATATCTCTCTCTATCGTGACCTGGCTCCTGAGACGAAAAAGTATACGTAACAAAGTCTGCGATTTGCTGCATGAATCAAATGAGGCTACTATTATACATACCACTGCGGTTATTGGTTATGGGCTTCGAAAGTCAAATCATGCCAAATTTGGAATATTCTTATCTCTAATTATATGTGTTTTTTCCCTTTTTTGTTTTAGATTTTAAAGGTACACTTTGCGAAAAGCCGTCCATTAAAAGGAAAAAATTGAATGATGGTGATGCAAAATTAAAACTAACAGTCAGAGTTACGGATGGAAAAGATAGTTGCGTAAGTTATCTTCTTCTATTATAACATTAATTATTAATTCAGACAACTCATATATTCAACAGTTACCTAATGATATTGCAAATACATATTTCATATTTCAAATAATTTAAAATCGCATTCTTACCACAAGAAAAGATATAGGATTGAAGACTTATTCGTATCATTCCGAAAAGAAAATGCAAATGGATACAATATCAATTTTATACTTTTTATTTTTTTCCTGTAAGTTCCTTAAAATTTCAAACAGAAGTACGTATTATTTTTCTCAAAAATAAACATTTTATCGGAAAAAATCAGCCAATTTTTTAATTTTCGAACGGCGTTATTACTTGACACGGCAGAGTAGTAAAGATAATTTGTTCTAGATTAAAGAAGTTTTATAACAATTTGGTAGAACAATATAGTGCGTACGTTAATGAAAAATTGTAAAGCTGTATTTGTATCAGTAAAAATACGGTCTGCCTTTCTAACATTACCAAATGATTGATAAAAAAAAGAGATGGTAAAGTTACCAACGGACCTTGGTAAAAACGGCAGCGGCGGCGGCATAGAAACATGTTTCATAAGCGTTATTCATGCGTTAGTAGGCGTTGATGAAAAATTGCAATTTATTGCAATTTTATCTCTATAAAAATCGCGTTCGATAAAATCGCGATTTTATTGCAATTTATCGCGATTTTTCTCCCGATAATATTGCGATGATTCGCCGTCGATAAAATCGCGATTTTTTTATCCGATAATATTGCAATAAATCGCGACGTCGATAAAATCGCGATATATTCTCCGATTAAATCGCAATTTATGGCGATCACTACTACTCGGGAATTGCAGCAGCAAATCCAAAAATTGTTACGCATCACCGCCACTCTTTAATTTAAATATCAAACCGACCTGTGGCCTTTTATCAAGGTTAATATAAATACATCCCGTTTTATTAATGACAAACCTATTATATTTCGTTTATATTATATTATATTCTATCCTATTTGCTTTCCATCCATTTTATTTTATCCCATATAAACCGTTTCAAACTGATTATTCACCTTTTTTAAAACTCCAACCTTAATTGAAGTAAGTTTTTAGCTAAATTGAAGATGATCTTTTGAATGAATAAGCACTTAACAGAACTTCAGCAGTATTAATATTAATACAATTTACGAGAATAATGTAAATTAAAAAAAATTAAGTGATATTTTCATAACGAATTGACAGAATATACGAGGGGGTTGGGCCGCGGAGCGGCCAGGGGGCGGAGCCCTCTAGTTGTAAAAATTGGCGTAAAAAACCTGCATAATCTGTCTTGAAATCAATTCACATTTTCCTTAAAATACCCGCAAGATGTCCCAATGATACACGCTGTCCAAAATGCTCCGCAATTGAATAAATTGGTTATCCTTGGAGAGGTTTGAGGGTTAGGTGGTTTCACGATAAGTAGAATAGTTTTGTCGCCGTAACAGACAGCACATTTTTCGGTCATATTTTTAGTTGGAATGATGATCACTCGAATGTTTTGGCATTAATCTTCCAAGAGTTACGTATTATAACGCTTTCTAATGATTTATTGCTCTACTTCTCAATTAATATTATAGAAATTCCGAAAATGTGCTGTCTGTTACGCGGTAAAAAGTCAGCGTAACAGATGGCACAATTTCGGCCGTTTATATGATAAAATTGAAAAGTATATAGAGCGATAAATCTTTGAAAAGCGTTATAACACGTTACCCTGTCCGTGTAGATCAATGCAAACAAATTTGAGTGATTATCATTGCTACTAAAAAAATGACCGAAAAATGTGTTGTCTGTTACGGCGACAAAACTATTCCAGTTATCGTGAAACCACCCTTAAGCGTCAAAATTAGAATACGAAAAAAAGGTAGGATCGACCCGTTCCAAAACTCAAAGGTTCGGAAATATTAAAGCGTTTACTTGATTCATCACAAAATTACTTTAAGTAATATTTAAAACGGATTGATTCATAAAGTTTTCACTGTTTTTTTTTTTTTTTTTTTTGTTTTTTTTTTTTTTTTTTTTTTTTTTTTACATTTCAGCTTCTGTATCGAGTCTTTTTCCGATTAAATTCGGCAACACCGCCTGCGGCACCTCGAAACCGTCGAAGCAGACGACTGGACGTCGCTCGTGCGTCAAAAACGCGTAACTCCCCTTCCACGTGAGCTCTGAAGCGCATGGAATTGTAAGAACTTCACGGCCTGTTTCGGAGTGTAGTTAGGTCGGACGACGAGGAGTCCCCGTGAAATGATTCACGCGAGAGCTAATTTTGGACTCTCGGCTGATCGCGAATTTCCTCGAACCATCAAGCTTCGTTAAGAGGTCTGGCCGAGCTTTTGCTCCGCTCTGATCTTTGCCACCAAAATGGCTACCGTAAGGGGGGGGGGGGGGAGGCGGCCCAGACGACCTGGAGCGCGGGTACCCTATGGAAAATTTGCACGGAGAAGTTGAGGCGGGAGTATCGCTGGACGTCTCGTGGTTATTAAAAATAACTTCATGATTCAGTTCAAAGAGCCTGATTAGGACCGTGCTTGAAGCGCTGTACAGTGGATCGAGTCAATAGGTGAGGTCGGACGAAATTTGGAAACTTTAAACGCTCATAACTCCGTTTGTATAAGACTTTGAAGTTCTTAAAGTGGTTCCATTGGTTTCCTTGTAAGATTTTCTTCAAGAAGCACCCCTTGAAGTTTAAAGTGTGACGAAGTAAACATAAAAATTTGCAGTTTCAGTCTAACATTTCATGTCCGACCTCTCTAATCGACTCGATCCACTGTGCGATGGGTGCAGGAAGGGCATTTCTTAGTTGCGATGTTTCAGAATCTCAGCTAACGATTCATCCATTATGATTTAGGCAAATGTATCTAATCCGTTGCAACTTTTACTGAATATTCTATATGATTTTACAATGGTGAAAACGAAAAATGTAAGAAAATGTCTCTCTGAAATATAAATTAGCGATGGATATTCGGAACCACAGCAATCAAGAAATGGCTTTTTTCCACCCGACGCCTCTGTTATTGTCGTTCCCTGTATCCTCAGAAGACCCCATATCGACGGTGTGAGTTAGGCTTGCAGTCCGCAACCGCGTATCTCGGTTTGCGATGTTCCAGACTTCCTGTCATACCTATTTTGTTCTTCAAGTGGAACACTTCTCAACGGCGATTCTTAAAAACTGCCGTATTTTTCTATTCAGAGTAGAGAAAATTCTGCAAAATCTTCAAGAAATCATATCGATTCGTGCTCCTTGAAGATATGAAGTAGGATCGGAGATTTTTAAACGCGCTAAGATTCCATCTAGGAGCGCCTTCAGTTGTGATTGATACTCTACGCATTGCCACGCGGTTAGTATAGCTGCCTAGCCGATCCGAAACCTAACGTTCATTGTCAGTCTCGAGATGAATATTTCACTCTTCCTAACAGACGCGATATGGGCTGTAGCCTCCATTTTAACGTGATTATTTTCAATCGCAGGAAGCATTGATTGCTGATTAAAAGTGAGTTTTCGAGGAAATAAAGCTGTTATCGGATTCTAATACAAATTAAAGCGTTTGTCAATTATTAAAAAAAGTTTCGTAGAATTTTGAAAAAGTTAAGAGCCAGTGCCATTAAGATCTCAGTTATTTGGATATAATCGTATTTATAAAATTGTCCACCGACGTTGATATTTGCCACAGTTGCCATACCTTAACAAGAAAAATCAGAGAAAACTATATTCATTGGGGTATTTCCACACTTTTTTTTGGTTAATTTTTTGTTATAACAGTTTTGGTGTTGAGAAAAGGTAGAAAGAATGTTTAAACATTGTAGACGTTCGAAACACATTTAGGGAACACCCTGGTAAAAATTGGCAGTAGAATCTGTGTTCCAAAATACCAGACCTACGGCCAGCTGTAAGATTTCCAATAGCTTCTATAGCTGGCTACACAATTTCTTATAGCCTTTTATGGCCGAACTAAGCAACTCCAGTCAGGCGATAAAGTGCATGCTAAACGTCACTAATTACGGATGTTAGGACTTGGTGAGTTTTTGGACCACTGCTCTCTTTTTGGGCCGTAGTATCTTGATTTATTTTGCGAGGAAAGCTCCGGACTTTTGATGGATGCCTGCCATTCCTAATATATTAGAGCGCCTTCAGTTTTGTATGATACTGTGCAATACCTCTGGTGTGAAATAGTTCCTTCAAGCGCCGTGGAACGCTGCGGTGCGGCAGGCGGGCAGCCAGCGCGAAACGCGCATTGGCGCCTACAAACCTAACAGGGATACTTCACGCGTTGCGCAATGCGTGAAGTATCCCTGTTAGGTTTGTAGGCGCCAGTGCGTCGCCGCTCCGCTTTGTGTTAGGCTCTAATATTTAATCTGGCGGAGCCAGCGTTATTCAACTCATGATTTTGAAATGTTTGCACATCCTGTATGGATTATTCTCGTTTTAATTGATGAAAAAAAATATGTATTAAAGGAAATTATAACGTGTGTTTTGTAAATATTTAGGTGGTTCCGTATCAAGGTTAATGATTTCCAAAGCACACAAATTTCTACACAATTTCTTATATCCTTTTAAAATCGATGGCGAAAAAGCAACAGCCAGGCGATAAAGTGTAAAGCCCGGCGATAGGAACTATAGCCCAGCTTAATACTTTTTTATCGCTTCGTATAGCCCGGCCGTATGATTTTCTCCGCATTCTACAGCCAGCTATATGATTTTCTGTAGCCTTCTTTAGCCGGCTATAAGAATTCCTATGGTATTTTGAAACGCAGCTCTTATCGCCAATTTTTACCAGGGCAAACGTATTAAAACAATTTTACAGTTGTTTTAAATGTTTTCATAGGAAAAGGAGCGGAGATTTTCAAACACTGCGAACGAAATACGTATAGTTAAAGAGTTGAACCGTCGATATGTTCTAATTCTGAAATTCGCATCCTGTCTAGCGGTTTAATTGGAACATTTTGGCGGGGGTCTCTATAAATTTTTAAAAAATGCATGACTATCATTATTATTCGAGAGTATGAGCCGTAGCCAAAGTAATGCTTATAGTCTGAAATTTCCATTAGGGGCCCCCCATGAGTCCCGGCCTACAGAGAAAAAAGGAGGTGGTAGCATTTCGGGCATCTTGGATTTCGTAGACGACGTAGATAGGGTAGCTAAAAACGCTTTCATCATCGATTTTCTTGAAAACTATATAGTTTAGAGAAAAAAGTGATTTTATTTAAAAAGTTTGAAATTGAATCGAACCGTGCGAAAACCGCTAATGTCCATTTTTCCAGTTTTCAGTTTTTTTGAGTTCATAATACTTTTTGGAGTCGGATGCAACCACGAAAGTGGCGTAAATACTCGTCTCCGGGTTGACTTAATCCCAAAACGAGTCCTTCCATCACTTTCATGGTTGTATCAACTATCTAAAAGTATTATCAACTCACAAAACCTGAAGACTGGAAAAATGGACATTAACTGTTTTCGCACCTCCCGATTCAATTATATTTTGAGTTGAACTAAGCGAAAAAGATGGACATCCCGTTTTTCCATACTTAGCATTTCGGATGTAGCTGGAAAATCGACGCCATATTACACCTACCTAAGTCACGGAGAAAACAAATCCTCTAAATGCGACCACCTCCTTTCTTTCTTTCTCCAGGCAACCAAGAGAGACCTCTAGGTCCGACACCCGAGTGAAAGGAAGGACTTTTAGGGCCTGGTAGTTGGCGATTCGTCCGCTGCGGTTGAGGCAGCGCTGGGATCGCGATGGCTGCCTATTGTGGAGGCGGAGGTTGAGTGGAGAACCGACGACGGTGCCATGCCAGAGGCCGCGAGTAAAGGAGCGGCGGGGGAGGAAAGGGGGAAGGGGAGGGAGGCTCCAGGTGATTGAACCTCAAGTTTTAAGATACAGGTCACACTGTCGAGACGTAGATGTATTCTCAACTCTTCCTCTTCGGACTCCAATGCCATGCCGCCACCGCAACCGTCGCGCGTCGCCGTGCCCTAGTCACCGGAGAGAGAGACAGAGAGAGACGGAGCGATGCCCCGGTCACCGGAGGGACGGAGACAGAGCGATGCGCGTGACGTCATGTCGTCGTCTGAAACCGCTATAGTTTCACTTATCGGGTGAGATCTTACGCGGGGAGTTGAGAGGCGGAAAACCACGGGGCAAATTTTTCAAGACAATTATAAAAAAGTGTGGCGATTTTTACCAGAGGCTGGTGAATTCTCGCATTTGTGCACACAGAGAGAAAACTCGAAAAAATAGTTTGGTTCGTAACTAAACTTCGCTGGAAAAAAATTCGCTCGGATCAAGAGTCCAGACTCTGAAAAACATTGACGAGCAAAAACACTCTTGATTCAGTCGGACTTTTTGCTTGAATCAAAAGGAAATTCGCCTGAATCAAGAGGCTCAGCTCCCGACTCAAGGAAAAATCCGATGGAATCAAGAGTATTTTTTCTTGTCAATGTTATTAAGAGTCTGGACTCTATATACAAGCGACTTTTTTCCCCAGTGTTTTACCAAACCAGAATTTCCTTCGGTTGACTCTGGGGTTTTTCAGTCTCTCAATAAATTAATTCCTGCGCTAAATTCACCACAAACTGTACCAATTTCAACGCAAAAGTTGGGCTGGTTTGTGTTTCACTTCATACATTCACCAAAAATGAGACAAGAACACAAATACTTTTATCGGTGTACTTGAAATTCGACAGTGATACAGTACGGCAAAGTTCTAGTCGAACACTTTCATACGAAACAATACAATTTTCTTGTGCAAATTCTCTATCGTAGATTTACTAATAAACTATAAGGCATTTCTAACTGAATATTTCACTGTATTTTCTTCTGACCACATGCGAGAATCAGAGACATTTTTGACAGAAATTCCAGTTATATTCCTTTTAAAAACGCAACTGTTCGAGTCAATTTGCACGGAAAAATAGGACAGTCGGCACAACCAGCGGTTGTCCATCGCTTTGTCTATCAATTTCAATAATCAGCCCGCTGTGGGCTGTTTATTAAAATTGATAGACAAAGCTATAGACAAAGACGACACATTGAAAATAAAGCGATCCTATTGGTGGAGGCGGGTGGTTGGTATAGGCAAAGAAGGCACGGGATAGACAAACTAGCAGCAACCCGCGAGAGACCCTATAGTTAGTCCATCATTTTCCCGCTTAGTATGACAACTACCCGTTCCAACCAAAAGGATCGCTCCGTGTTCTCTATGTCTTCTTTGTCTATAGCTTTGCCCATCAATTTCAATAATCAGCCCGCTGGAAAGCATAGAGTTACACGGAGGACCAGGGCTCACGTGGAAATCGAGTTAACTACGCCTTGACGCAGAGGCGGATCTAGCAATTTTGCAACACCGGATTGCTCTGGTGCCTGCGGACTGATTATTGAAATTGATAGACAAAACTATAGACTAGGATGACAAAAGGGATATGGAGGGGACCTATTGAGTACGTAATAGACTAACTAACGGCAACCCACGAGAAACCCGACTGTTAGTTAGTCCATCATTTTCTCCCTTAGTCTATGAGAACCACACATTTCAACTAATAGGATCGCTCCATACCCCCTGTCTTCTTTGTCTATAGCTTTGTCTATCGGTTTCAATAATCAGCCCGCTGTGCTAAACAATCTATTCTTATCGGCGCACCTGGCCCCTCCAAGAATCGATACATTTACATAGGTTTAAATGGCAAAAAATTGTCAATTTGCTGGATCCGCCGATGCCTTCACGTCAGAGGAGCGACGAATTATTGGAACATTTTTAGAGCGAAAGAGGTGCCGCTGTTTTGTGACGCTCGAGTATAAAAGACGTCAGCGTCAGCAACAGCTACTCGCTGGATGTTTACGCTCTCGTTTTTCATTTTCCTAAGCATCCAAGTGTAAACATAGCTACAAAACTGCAAATTTAGAATTTTGACCTCATTTCAATTCAAATCGAGAGAGATTCAGTTTCAATGATATTATGCACGCTAAGAGATTATTCCCTATCCTCAAAATAACCGACAATTTTGAGGTTCGTGTCGGACAAGATTAAATTTTGCTCTAATATTTTGATACTGAAAACAATTTTCAGATCAACAGCAGGTCAATGATTTTCACGGGTAAATGAATTCCAGTATGACGAAAAACCAAAAAACACGTATCTCGATTCAGTGACGATTCTTACACGTTGGCGACACTGTTTTTCTCCATTTAAATGTACGTAAAATAATCGAAGCCTGGCCTCACCTAAAATCGACATTTTCAATGGATTTAAATGAGAAAAAAACAGTGTTGCCAACTTGTAAAATCGCTACTTTCTCGATTGCGGTGTTTCAAAACGTTTCTCGCGAAGGTATATTTTTTTCCAATTACAAGAGCTGCACCCATCTAGAAGCTCACGACGTAAAAGTTACTTAAAAACAAGAAGGACAATTTTTTCGATGGATCATTAACATTGATCGAACAGGAATACCTCATTGTATCTTTTAAAAGAAAAATACGCAGACAATACAGTTCACTTCACCCCTTTTTTATTTCCCGCTCCTCATATATATTTACCTCTTTATCACCAATTATTTATCAATTTGTTTACTAACAATCCTTGAACTCTAATTATTTACGTTTTTTTAGGGTTTTTGTAAGTAGAGTTTTCATACTCGTAAAAATAACCAGTATTTCGTTTTTTTACGAGTTCCTTTACGAGCTACGCTACCAGGGCATTTAATTCAATATGGCGTGTCGTGCTCCGCGATGAATTTTTTGATCCGCGATGAATTTATTGATTAATTGATTTATTGATTAATGAAATCTATGAAAAAGAATCGATTATGAGGTCATACCCGAATAATCGATCCCTAATCATAGCTTCGATAGAACACTATCGACAGCAGATGTTCCACGCTTCGTCATAGAATAATTTTGTCATGAACAGCTTCGATTTGAAAGCCATAGCTTCCGTCAAGCAAGTTACGCTGAATTTTTCTGCTAGAAAGTTCCAGGAAAACTATTGCGTCCGGACAGATGTATGCATGCGAAATAACTGTCCTATGCGACATTGATCACAACTTTGGAGTGGCGTGCTTGGCGATAAATCGATTTATCTATCATTTAAACCAATGGAAAAGGATCGATAGATATGTTGTTTGCAACGAACAGCTTAATAATCGATTCTTTACCATAGCTTCAAAGGGGGAAATATCGATGATCGATACTCGGGCGATTAATCAAAAGAGGTGAGGACGATCAAGAGTGTCAGTGGAAGAGTCCATGTTCTTAAAGTGATATGCATATGGAGAGTGTTAAAATCTGAATGGTTAAAGCATAGCGTTGCATGGTGTTTTCCAAAGAGAAAATTGAACTATTCGATTTTCCTCGAAAATCCGATTTCATCGATTAAAATCGTGACAAAAACTCGATTTAAAAAAATCGGAGGCCACGAAAGCGCAAAATTCTCACTCTTGAAAACAAATCTGATGAAACTTTTTGCTAAAATTTTGGTCCAAAAATCGGGCCGCTTTCACACACCTGGGTAACAAAAATCGGCATTTTCGATTTTGAGAGGGGGAATCGGTTTACACGATAAATCGAACCTTTTATGATCGATGACCTTTTATGATGGTTAAAAAATCGATTAAAAATCCCCAAAGATAAAACACGGAAAAAAGTAGGCCGCTTTCGGATCGGTTATAGAATCGATATAGAGCCCCGTGAAGCCAACAGGCATGTTCTCTCCGTGCGTAGGTATTCAAGATTTCGCGGATTAAAATTTTTCCAAGTTAGAGTCTTGCATGCGCGACAAATGGACGTATTCATGCTAAAAGGAACTATGTCGCACGCAAAACCTACGCACATAGTTCCTTTCATCACGAATACGTCCATCATACCAACGTTTTCCCTTTTTTCATGGATGGGTAAGTTAAATTTGAGAGAATTCATGTTATGCCGTGGCTGTGTGCGATGGCGAGGCGTGAGTTATCGTTTATCGATATCTCTCCATTTGAAGCTGTGGTCAAGAATCGATTGTTAAGGTGTTCGTTACGAACTTCCTGTTATTTATCGACCTTTTCCCATACGTTTCAATGACAGATCAATGGATTTATCGCAAGTACGCCACGCTACTGGCTCTGTGTTACCTGTCGCATGTGGTGTGCGGGGAAACTGTCGGAGTGTCGGTCCCTCATCTGTTCCGATAACCTTGACCGCGGTTCCTTCCGGTCAATTCATGGTCCCCAGCTCAGCGGAGTGGGTGTTTCAAAGCTCATCATACCGATGCCTAGAATTTTCCCCCATCATTTGCGTGGTTTCCAGAAAAAATAGCATTAAAAATTAATACAACGTTATGGTTCGGCTCCTGAGGCGATTAGATTCAAATTTTTCGAGATCTCATGAGAGGTACCGACTGTCGATCTTATAAATCAGTAGTACTATCGAAAAGTGTTGCCCCTCCCCTCCTGGTCGACCTCAGAGGGGAGTGTGTAACTTTCAAGTATTCTTTGCAAAACAAAAATGTGTTCCAACCAAAAATTAAATAATTTTTTTTTTTTTTTTTTTTTTTTTTTTTAAAGGAGGGAAAGAGAAAGAATGAACCACGAGACGGAAAGCCATTATTTCTGAGAAAAAAATATTTTAACGGTGAAATTTCAAATGCGTATCTCATTTGCCGTGTACCGAAATGTTCGCTCTCACTTTCTTTTTTCAAAGGAGACCGAACCGTAATCACGACTTAAAATTTCCGCAGAATATTCATCATACCGCGGAGAGGAAACATCGGCCAAAGTTTTCAAGAAATGACGTTGAGTAGTATTCTACTTACTTAGAAAATATGATATGATAAGAACTCTGCAGCGCTGCATGCAAACCCGATATACGCGCTTCTGCGGTCTCTCTCTGCTGTTCTGAGGAAAAACATCGTAAGAAAATTCGAATTTTGCCAAAATCTCGATTAGAGATGTATTTTGGAAGACAGCCGTGAGCATTTTTTCTTAAAATTTTTAGTAATTTTAGATTATATATTGCGGACATAATTTTCTGAAAAATTGGGGGGAAAATATTCCGAAGTTTCCAAATGAATTCGTGTATAATCAAAGGGAATCTGGCAAAGCCTGAAGGTTCATACGGCGTTTTTCCTTGCCAAGGCAGATATGACCAATGATCTTCTTGCTTCTACACAATTTTACGCGAACTTCCTTCGTTCTTCCAAGGGTATTACCTGAGAATATCGTACAGAAGTGCCCAATAATACGTGGCGTGGCGTGATCTGCGATAAACCAATTTATTTACTATTTAAACCCATGAAAAAGGATCGATAAAGAGGGTGTTCGCAACGAACAACTCAATAATTGATTCTTTACCATAGCTTCAAGTGGAGAAATTTCGATAGCCGACCATTCACGTCTCCCCACTGGCGGTAATTCTTAGTCGTAACGGCGATTTTAAACACAGCAATCGAAATGCGTGCTTTCAAAGTTTCACCGTCGAAAAGCGAATTCATCTGGAGAGCTAATCGTGGAATTTTAATGCTTCGAGGACGATAGGAGAGTTTCAGCTGTGTAAAGCGCTCCTTAACGATTCAAATTCACGACCGCTGCATGCAGACTCACGTTATAATTATGCACAGCAGATGATACCGTGTTTCATTAATTCAAGGGCTTAGAATGTCTTCCGAAGATCAAAATTGACCAGAACTTCAAGTTTCAACCTCTCGAGAGAGAAAGAAGAAAAAACCTTCTACCATGCGAGATATGTATATTATTCCCGTCGTCTTTTTCAACCAAGACTGGTGCAACTCCGAAAAGTTCGGATAAATTTTAACTGCAGAAATAAGAAACGATAATCGACAGAGGCGTGTCGTACTCTGCGATTTATCGATTGATCTGCCATACGAACCTATGGCAAAGAATCGATTATTAGAATGTTAGGAACGAGCACCTTCATAATCGATTCTTTGCCATAGCTCCAAACGAGAAATGTATTATTCGCGCGATTCGCGACAGATAATCCAACGTATTAATGCTAAAAGGAACTATATTTAAATTGATTAAAACTAAAAGAAACCCGTAAATCCTACGCACGTCGGCTTACTTTCGTCACTCTTGTTCACCTATAAGAATTTCATCTATGAGAACAAGAAATAAAAAAATCCTGAGTTAAATGAAAACGAGGGTTTTTTCGCGTCGTTAGTGCTTATATCAGTACGAGTTGCATACGCCGCCCCTGGAATAAATGTATCTCATTTTTCAAAAAATGTATAGCACCGTGTAGAGCAAGAACATTGAAATATATCAATATGTCAATGTTCTTGCTCTTCCGTATGTTTCTTTCGTTTCAAGACAAACGGAAACAAACACAATATGGAAATAAAGCGAGGGAAAGGAAAGGATGCGCGTTAACGACGACGCAGAGATACAACTATTCGCACTTGATGGACGTCCGTGCTGTATCTGAAAAATTGAAGGCGCGATGACGCGAAGCGTGAGCTCTCAATGCTATGCTGTATGCTGTCAATAAGGTGTCGCTCAGATTCGGGAGGAACCTTTAAAAAAGGCCCGAATACGTCTTTCCTGTCTTCGGCTGTGTTGATACTCTTCCGTTCTTCTTTTTTCAGATTTTTGTCTGATTCTTTTTTAGGATGGATTTGCAGATCCACGTCTTAAGCTCGTGTAAACTGCAGAACTGGGGCCGAATTTTGTCGGCTCTTTCGCACGAAGTGCAACATCCATCGATGAGTCCAAACCGCACCACCGGTCAATCAGAAGCGCTAAGCCGGACTTAAGTGCAGTCGAGACCCGTCCTAAGTATATTTAAGTACGGTGGAAGGACCGACACAATTCGGCCCTGAGCTCGGTTTTTTTGGAAATAATGATGCTTGGACGGAGAAATATGCCGCAATCACACGCTGAATGTGGGAGCTGAATGTGGCTTGAATGTGGAAGTCATCGGCCCGATGGCGCAAAATTCAGGCGAGAAGAATAGATTTGATACACATCTGGTGAAAATAACTAGAATTTGCGAAATTTCAGCTGTTGAGCGATGACTGTTGACTTCCATATTCAGCGTGTGATTCCGGCAATGGACACTTTTCCAGCATGAATTTTCATTTCCTCTCGTAGTAGCGTCATCTGTATCGACAGCATGAGGTGTGACATCATTTTCTGGGTTGGATTTCGAGTCCTGGCCGGACTGGGGCCGGGAGTGCACTCTCGCTCTCTTCAGCCTTCAGCTGGGCTTGTCGGCGGCGTGGCGGTTGGAAGTTGGATGGATGGTTGGCTGGGCCGTTGGAGGCGCGACCGCGGCGCGGTCTCCGGTTCGGTCCCGGCGGAAATGCCGTTATTTCTCTCTGAGCTTCCGACGTCACTCGCCGAATTTCTAAAGCCCCGCATGGGCCACATCAGCTCCATGCCACGTCGCTCGCTCGTCCCACAAAATTCCCACTCTTCACTCTCTGAAATATTAACCTAACATCTTATTATACTGCCGTGCTACGGAAAAACGCCGTATGAAAATTCCAGAGTCGCCAAATTTCCTTCAATAGAATGTTTATTTTGAAGGAAAGATATGAAGATTTTTCCTTGAAATTTTCAGGGACTTCAGGCGAAATTGCGAGAAAAATTTGTCTGAAAAATTGGAAGAAAAATATTTACCACTTCCCCAAGAAATTTTTAATTTATCAGAGGAAATTTGGCAACGCTTGAAGGTTAATATGGCGTTTTTCCTTGGCACGACGGTTATCAGGGGGTGCAGGTTCTTTCCGATCCCATCACCGTAGCACCAGTTTCCAATTCCAGTGATTTTTCCCGGTGCATTTATACGAGGAACACGTTGGTGCCATTGCGGCTTGACTCTCTCTGAAAACGTCCAAGCTCAAAATAAGTTCTCAAATTTGAGGCGTAATGGTGGGGCCATTCAAACGCTACACCTACTGAAAAGTCTAAACCTCTACACTCAAGTCCCCCTAATGGGACTCTTAAAAAACTGGGCACCCAGGCTAAATTCGTTCCTTGATAGATGCACGAGACTTCCTGAAAGAATCAGGCTTTTTCCAGAAGTGCCTGATTGTTATGCCAATCCGCCCTACCATTCATTCATTCAAATTGTTCGTGCACAGATAGGGAGCAAATACATTAGCATCAGGATTGCCCTTTTATGAGGGATTTCCGAGGTTGCAGCTACGGCAACCCTGAAAATGCATGTAAGCGCTCTACATCCGTGCACGAATAATTCGATTGCTTATTAAGGTGGACTTTCAGTGCAGCGTAAGGAATTTCATCTATTACGGCCTCAACTGTGAGAGCTTTGTTTGAGCTTGGAAGTCACTTTTTTGTGAACTCTCGGAGATGAAAGTTTAGGAAAAATTAGGAAATTTGGCATTGCTGCTAGTGACTAAGCGACAGTGAAACTGGAACAGTCACATATAGTTGTCACTTTATTGGAGATGCTGGACAAGGTGCGAGGTTAGGCGCTCCGTTACATGTTCCCTTCAAAATTGTATGTAAAACATGAATTATTACACGACGCGACGGGAGGCTCGAAAGTCAACTTCTAAATGAGTTACACACATGCGTTCATAATCATGAACATTCATTAAATAGCAGGAATACCAATGACATTATTTGTATGATTTCAGTTCCATTCGACCCATGTCAAGTGTATACACGGTAACACCTCCCTGAGTAGTAATTCAGTTTTTTTTTATAACTTTTCGCTGGGAAAAAAGCCTTTGACATTAAATTTGAAGGCGAAAACACATGACGTGATAATTTAATTTAAAGTATTTCTAATTCAGCCGGATAGCAGTGGCTGTTGAAAAAAAAATTAAAAAATTTCTGAAGGGAAAACTCTTAAAAAAATGTTTAAAATATCTGAGTTATGAAACGGTTTTTGTTCTTCTTTACGTAAGCAGGAACTCTGCGCTTTTACGGGCTTTTACATCACTGTATTTCGGTAAATTTTAACACCAATGTTACGTCCATTTTAAATGAAATTTTAGTTTTTCATGTTGGATTTTTGAAGTTTATTTTCTGCTTAAGATCGATACATTATGTTTACAATTACGAACATTTTGATGTGAATTTTTTCACTAACTTTTTTCAAGTAAATATCACATAAATTTACTTGAAAGTAGTTAGGTCCACTCGTTCATTTTAAATACTTGTTTTACGTTTTTTGCAGTTCAAAATTTACAGTTGACGCTACTAGAGTGACATCCATGGTACTTTTTCGTTATTTCCTTCGGTATTCATATTCTTGATGTTTCCATGAAATTTCGCGAAAATTGTCTCCCGAGAAAAAAAACAGCTTCTCTACTCGAAGAAACAATCGCTGGACGATTGAGAAAGTTGCACAATATTAGCAACTCCAATGACGGTCGAGTTATTTTGAGTTTCCACGCTACAAGAAGTGACTGGTGTCAAATCATACAATTCACTTTTGATGGCACTTGTGAAGAGTGGAGTTCACCTACACAGAGACCTTGACACAGCCGGGAGCGCGGAGTGAACTTAAATTCCAAGGTTGATAAACGCGGGTCAGTCCCCTAGCCGGCTAATTGGCTTCGGCGCTCTGCCGTAAAGCTCCGCCGTAAACCGTATCCCCGCTCCGTCACCGTCCGTTCGTTCAACCAGCTGTCTTGCTCTTGATTCTTCATTAGGCTCGCGCAAGCCTGGATTTCCCTTTCCACCGCTTCGAGACCGCTCAAATATTATGCTAATTTGCCCACTCATCAAAAGTCAATCCTTTTCCAGGGATATCGCCCCAAATTTGAAACTAAAAAATACACAGGAATCCATCGAGAGAATCCATCTCATGCTTGAGTGCCTTGATGAGGAGAGTATGGACAACTCGACCTGTGTAGCTCTGAGGGCCCAAAATGACGACAACGTGAAAAAGTGAAAAATGAAAATAACTAGAAAAGTGTCGCTGCCAACGTAAGTATACGTTTGAAATATTAATCAATAGGGCCGACTGCGCATTGTAAACAAGCCTTTTTAAGGATTAAGACTCTGAAACTGAGAAAATTTATGCGAAATCAAAGTCTTATGCGTGCTTTTATAATTTTTGGTGGATAAGCTGAATTCCTCTATTTTATCTTGAATTTTATTATCGATCAGACGAAAAATGGATTTTTGCAATTTCTTTGATGCAGGCTGAAAGTTAACGCAAGGCTCAGCCCTACCCCCCTCCTTCTGTAAGGCTGTCGGAGATCCGCTCCCTTCCATAACTTGCTCATAACGCCTGGATGCAACCATTCATGCTTTGAGGATATCCGCGTTTGCATATTTAGAAAATTGAAGGCGTCTTGGCTCCTCTCGTTCGTATAGCTGTGCATGCAACGCAGATACTTTAATACAATAAGAAGAAGACACGGTAAAATTATTCAAGAGTTAATTTCGCTGCCAGCTGACTTTAATTGGGTTCTTGAGGGCCAATGTAGAGAACTCAATCTGGAGGAACATGTACAATCGAAGAAGAAATGTATGACACTCATGGAATAAATAGTTTTTGGTATAAATACGTATACATTACTAGGTGTTCAAAACTTGTTTCAGAGGTTGGAAATTAAAAAATTTAGAGAACCTACATAAGGACAATATTGTCATCCGTGCACCTCTTCGACTCTTTCATCAGTTCTAGGCTTATCATGGGGCTAACGATTGCCTCTCTATTTTTGGGATTTTCACGAGGCTCATCAAGTGAACCTTACCACGAGTATTTTGCAGTTTCAATGGGAACATGCAGGTTACTGGCAAGAATAGTGTGATTTCAGGCAAAAATATCGATCGAATTGGGTTCAGAATTAACTCATTTTAGAAGTTTTGTTGTGAAAATTGGGGTACGTATTGAAGTAAGACGCTATATAATCTTGTTTACATTGGACCTTGAAGATTCCATGAAAGTAGAGTTTAAATTCCTTCTGATCCGTCAGTGAATCGACAAACGTATCCTAGGGATGATAGGAAGGGGCGGGGGGGGGGGGGGGCTCGATTTCGGGGTTCGGATATTCCACAACGTGAACCGTGACGAGAACTAGTTTAATTCGGTTCTAAGTTCCAGGTCACGTTCATGGAAATCCGACAGAGGAATGATATATCCGCGGGACCTCCGTTACCGGGTAGGTCTCCCAATCAGTCTCACATAATGAGTATACCCATAATCTCCGACAAAAAAAAAAAAAGGAGAAAAAAAATAAAATCAATTTATGATCAATTTTATGCTGTTTTGTACGTACGTAGATAGTGAAACAAAATGCATCTCAAGCTATGGTAAAGAGTCGATTATTAAGGTGTTCGTTGCGGAAACCGTGTGTATCGATCTTTTCCCATGGTTTGAAATGACGGATCAATCGATAAATCGTCACCTTCCAGGCAAAGTATCACAAGCGCCATGCGACGTTTAAAAATTTCCGCCGCCATTTTATTTTTTTACTGAGAAATTGTTGGTTGAATCTGTTCGAAAATTTCACTACATTTTAACGGCAGCACAAAGAAAATTCGGTGTAATTTTCGGACAGGTTCGTTGAAACAATTTCTCTGTAAAAAAACATAATGGCGGCGGAAATTTTTAAACGTCGCATGGCGCTTGTGATACTCTGCCTGGAAGGTGACGAAATCGCAAGGGAAGACAACGAGTACGTAGAAAAGGCAAAGAATAGACTGGCCACAAGTTGATTTGAACAGCTCGAAAGATTCAGTTAAGGAAAGAGGCGTTGTGTGAGCATGGGGCGTTGTGCGAGCATGGGGCGGTGTGTGCCCTGGGCTGTTGTGTGAGCAGGGGGCACCGGCGGGCGTGTTAGGAAGCGCATTAGACACGACAACACTATGAAGCGTGCCCAACTCCGACTCTGCTCAAATAAAATTATCCTATTACTCACCCGTTGGATAATTGTCGGGAAAAATGAAAAAGCATGATTTGAACCTTAACCTTGACAGTAATTAATACGGTATAACTAGCATCGCCGTGCTTTCCACGAATCGGAAAATTAATGAATAGGCAATTCCCCTGCTCCATGCTAACTTGACGAATATTAGCTCCTATAATTTTGTCAGCGCGCACTCCTCTCCAAACCCGGCCCTGGATAACTTGGGCATTATTATTTTAAACCGGGGGGCTATTATAGTCGTTGAATCCCGACAATTTTCCGATATTCGATATGGCACAGTGATTTATTTATCTACAAAAGTAAATTATGAGAAGGCGAAGAAGAGAAAAAATTACAAACAAAGTTTTTTCTGTAATTTTTTCTTTTTTACCCCTTTTCTAATTCACCAAGGTAGATAGGGCCGATTTTGTCCACAAATACGGAGTTTTAGGCATTCGACCGCAAATTCCCAAAATCTGCATTTTCCACTAAAACCTACACTCAGACCCATGTTCAGATCAGCATCAGACCTGCTCCTCGATTGTTGAATCGTTATCGAATGACCTTGATCGATATATAGTATTGTTAAGATATAGGGATTTATCGATCAGAAGCATTCGATAACGATTCAACAATCGACCCGCTGAGGGCGCATAGTGAATCGGGTCAATAGGAGAGGTCGGACAAAATTTGGAAACTTTAAACGCCTATAACTCCGTTGATACGAACCTTTGAGACTTTAAAGCTAGTCCTCTTGGTTTCCTCGTGACAGTCTCTACAATGAGCACCCCTTGAAACTAAAAATTTGACGAAATTTACATTAAAATTTGCAGTTTTAGTCACAAATGTCATGTCCGAGCTGTCTCATTGACTCGATCCACTGTGAGGCGGTCGAAAATGACCAATTCATGATGCATTTCGTAAAATGCAGACATTCAGAGGGCAAAAAATTGCCGAGTTGAGGCAATTCCGAGAGAGCCCAAAAACGAACCTTATAGATACTCATCCTCTCGTAAATGGACTACATTTTGCGACTCGGAACTGCAATATCTGGCTCATCTGGAAAACACTTATGTGCATGGGAAAACCAAAGACACACACATTGTTTCTGCATCGAGCCGGATATTGTAGTTGCGGATTGCAAAATATAGTCCATATTACTGTCCAATTTCATACTGCTTAGAGAGGTGCATACTAAGGTATTGAAAAAGATCTTACTTAATTTCGCTAAATCAAAGCGAAGCCAGACCGTATCGCACAACGTGCTCAGCTCTTTAGATACCTCGTTTCCGATACATTCCAGCGTTTTAACTGTAACCAATAACGCCCATTTCCCGAGAAGATACGAGTGCGACGAGGCTGTGACGGACGCTTGAGCAAGGTTGCCACATTCTAAAATGAAATTTAGCAGGGTGTCTAGTTTTTTTTTTTTTCATTTTAGGGAAATCCTGATGAAATCCTGATGTTTCCTGATTTTTGACTGCTAAATCCTGATTTCATAATTTTTCCAAATCCTGATCGAATCCTGATTTTTTGCGGGAAAAAAAGGCGAATGTAACTTCACAAATAGGTAGCTCGATAAAACAATCCGAATGGGCGTCCGACTTTTCTCGAATCCTGATTTTACGACCGATTTTTCCTCAAATCTTGATCAAATCGGGATTAAATCCTGATTAACCGCAAATCCTGATAGAATCAGGAAAATCGGGAAAGTCCTGATGCTAGACACTTTGTTTAGAAACTTTACACGACTTTAAAGGCAGAAAAATGTTGATTTCTAGCACTATCTGGCAACGCTGCGTTTGAACGAAGTTCTGATGGAAGAGTTTTCTCACTAGAACGGTGTCTTCGTTAAGCAAGTCAGCCGAAGAGCGTGGTGTTTCACACATTCGCACATTCTGTTGCGCTATGAACGCTATTTCACATTCGTCGAAGCTTTGGCAAGCTTGATTAGAGGAACGAGCAGCATGTCCAGAAGCATATTGCATCCAATTCCTGAGAAACTCGGTCGTCACAGATAACTAACTACAGGATGCTTCAGAAATCTCGTTCGAGGTTTGGAAATTTTCTTCAAGAGTATGAAAACTCTTTGAAAGGGTCGCACTTACACGTCAAAAGTATTTTTCTAAGAGGTGAAAAAAACTCAAACGAAGAACGACTCGTTAAGGTAGGATAAACTCTACAAATCCGGCTCAAATACCTCATTTTTTTCTGATTTCGAGAACCGGCAATGTTGTGAAGCATTTTACCAATCAATGAATTTTCGGTGATGAATGAATTTTTGCTGTAGCGTAGCGCCGCGAGTGAGGTGGTGGGCGGTGAGTGCCTGGAGACTCAAAACGCCTTCGGTTATGTGCGCATGCAACACGGACATCAGTGAAGCTCGAATAGTTGCGTCCGGGCATTCCAGGTGTTGTAATGGAATTCGCGTAGTGTTCGTTGCATGCAACATTAAATTAACCTGCTTCGCTTGTTTCTCTTGCGCCTCAACTGAATTGCCCCCCCCCCCCCCCCCCGATGAAAATATACACTTGATTTTCATCGATCATTATCTATTATCCGAAAAATGCCTTGATTTCTGAAATGTTTTTCCACGTTGCCCTTCTAAAATATGAGCTGCGACCCGACACTTCCTGACCTAGGAACGACGAATGCGGAGGAGTCGTCTCGAGGGTACTTCAAGAAACAATTTTTGAGGCGTATCTCGACATAATTTGTTTTTGTGGAAGAGTTAAAGAGAAGTCCAGCCAGTGGCCTGATTGTTGAAATTTATGTCGGCACGACAAGAATCGAAAATCGATATATTACACGGCGCAGATAGGGCTATGTCTTGTCTTATCGTGCCGACATAGCCAGTTAAAGTTTCAACAATTCGGCTGCAGGAATATACAACAAATTCAGAATCCGACGAGGTAGGGCGCAAAGCTTAAGGATACAAATTTTATACACTACTCCCGGCTCACGGCTGGTTTCTCTGGAGCAACGTTTGTTTTAGCGCAAGCTACGCGAAAGCCGTATTTTCTCATAGGTCTCGTTTTCGTTTAATCGAGACAAATTTTATGTTTTACCTGTTTCAGTGATTTTATGTAAAAAGAATTTTGAGAGAAACTCGATTTCGAAAATTTGAGACTTACAGCACTCTTCACTGTCACGGCAGAGCTGCCAAGACCTAAATCAGGCCTCGCAAAGAGGCTGCGACAACAATGAATGAATGGACGGCTGTTGCCTAATTTCACGATTTTATCGGATTATTGCACACTCAATGGTTATTATTCGCCTATTGTTCTCCCACTGATTTTGGTGAGCCTCCGACATATGTCAGGAGTTCCGCGCTGTGCAGCACAGTCAGGAAAGGACCCTACAACAAAACGGCCAAATCGGCCTAAACACGGAATCGCACGATTTTCTCAGGAATGATAGAGGGTCTTCCCAGACACTCAAAACTGGTCATATTTTTTGCCTAACCCCCAGGGAAAAGGGGGGAGAGGGGGTCAAAGTCAAAACCTTTAAATTAGCATAACTTCTCAACGGTTTGTCGTAGAAAGATGATCTTGGTGTCAAAATTTCCAGAAAAATGAGAGCTTTCAGAATATATGTATGAAATTAATTAAATTTTAAAATTTGACCCACTTTTGGGGCATTTTACAAGGTCCCCCTTTCGTAAATTTTCGTTTCTTGAGATTTTCGGTTGTTCGGTTCGCACGGATCAAAACAAAAACAATTTCAAATAAAAGTAGAGCGTTTAAGCTTTAAAACAAGCCCAAGATTATCTTGGGGAAACGATTAGAAGCGGAGTTATGAGTCTTCAAAGTTGACGCGGCGCGCGGGAACCTTGTATGTTCCGAGTCTCAAGGTCACCTGCACGCCCCGGATTGCCTGCAGGTTGCAAGTTTTTGTGTTTTTATGCTTCTGTAGGTCATTCTTAATGTAAATCATTCAATGAAGATAGTTAAATCAGATTTTTTTTATTTTACACAATGGGCCTTCGGCGAGGTACACAACATTAACGTCAAAAAAATTTAACTGCGTTTCAAATAGCCCCCTCAAGAATAACTGAGACTTGTTTTGAAGCTCAAAGCTCGTCTGCTTCTACGAGAAACTATTTGGCTTTACCAAGTGAGTTCCGTCAAGCGCTGTAGCTTATAGCTCAATTAAAAAATTTTAAAATTAGGGGTACCCCAAAATTTGGCATCAATGGGTTATAATTTCTAAATGGTTCAGTTCTCTATGGAGCATATGTATATTTGAACTGAGGGTCCATGGTTTCTTCTAAATTATAGGAGCAGAATCATCATCGTCAGTAAATGTTTAATGAGGTATGACGGACATAATGGTTGATACTCTAAGCCCCCTCTCGCTCCTCCCGTAAAATTAAAAAATTTCGATTATTCTATCTTCATTGAATGATTTACATTAAGAATGACCTACAGAAGCATAAAAACACAAAAACTTGCAACCTGCAGGCAATCCGGGCGCGCAGGTGACCTTGAGACTCGGAACATACAAGGTTCCCGCGCGCCGCGTCAACTTTGAAGACTCATAACTCCGCTTCTAATCGTTTCCCCAAGATAATCTTGGGCTTGTTTTAAAGCTTAAACGCTCTACTTTTATTTGAAATTGTTTTTGTTTTGATCCGTGCGAACCGAACAACCGAAAATCTCAAAAAACGAAAATTTACGAAAGGGGGACCTTGTAAAATGCCCCAAAAGTGGGTCAAATTTTAAAATTTAATTAATTTCATACATATATTCTGAAAGCTCTCATTTTTCTGGAAATTTTGACCCCAAGATCATCTTTCTACGACAAACCGTTGAGAAGTTATGCTAATTTAAAGGTTTTGACTTTGACCCCCTCTCCCCCCTTTTCCCTGGGGGTTAGGCAAAAAATATGACCAGTTTTGAGTGTCTGGGAAGACCCTCTATCATTCCTGAGAAAATCGTACGATTTCGTGTTTAGGCCGATTTGGCCGTTTTGTTGTAGGGTCCTTTACCGACTGCATGAGAACGTGGGCAGCCACGTATCGCACGTCATATCTTATTTTTTAATTTTTTCGCGGCTGATTATTGCAATTGTTAGACAAACCTATACTGCCGTGCTAAGGAAGAACGCCATATGAGCCTTCAGGCGTTGCCATAATTCCTTTCATAACCAACACATTCACTGGGTTAATTCTGAATATTTTTCCTCCAATTTTTCAGAAAATTTTGTTCCCAATTTAATCTAAAACGTCGGAAATTTTCAAGGAACAATACCCTTAACATTCTACAAAAATACATGTTTTATGCGGGGAAATTTGGCAATTCTCGAATGTTCATACGGCATTCTTCCTTAGCACGGCAGTATAGAAATGTGCGATTAGTATCAGTGGTGGGCGGGAGCGGGCGTTCGACTGTAAAAACCTCAGTGTACGGAACAGAGCAGAAAATTTGATAGCAGGCATGCAATTCATTTTTCTCTGAATACTTCTCTATTGACCAAGAATTCCCCTCGAGGAAAGCTCAATTTTCAGGTTAAATTACAATTTTTCCTGAAAAGACCGTAGTCGTCTGGAAAAAACTGAGTCAATTTTCATCGCAAAAATCTACCCTGAATCCATTACCAAATTTTTGGCAAATCTAAAAAGAAAAAATGTTGACTCGTGTTATTAAAGTATCCTATGCAAAACACCAACTATAATCGATCATTTTCCTTAGGTTTTAATGCACCGCGTTTACCAGAAAGGAACCAAGCCACATCAACAATTACCGAACTTCACTGGGAAATTTACTTTTTTACACTAAACGGTCGTGCGGAATGCTGGGTTTTCAATTGATTTTCTGCATATTGCGAAGCAAATTCCTCAACATTTTCAGAGGGATCCGCATGAATGTTTTCTGTTAATAATTAAATTGCCCAACGAAATTTGGCAATAGCTAATGTGGCTTGGTTCTTTTCTGCTTAACGCGATCCGAATGAAAGGTCAATGGATTCATCGCGAAAGCAAAGCACACCGCTGGATGTAGAAGGCAGAAGGCTCCCTCTAAAATTGTTCCGAGGGGTTTCGTGAGATGAGCGATCCGAGGGAGCGACTGATGGACAAATCATTGACTGATGAAATTTGACAGTCACTTGTGAGATTTCGTCCGGAGGTCCTTGAACTGGGAGCGAAGCATCAAGACTAGTATTCAAGTACCCCGGAGGTTGAATGAGAGAGTAAAATGAACTGCGTTTCAGCCGGGCTCCATTGGATTCTTTCTCGAGGAGCCGGGGGCGGGGGCTTTTGAGAAAAAGGGCATTCCTCCCTATCGAGGACGTGCCGATATCGATAACCCTAGTCTGACAGACTTGGGGCTTACGACTCCGAACACACGTCGGACGGGGAAACATTGGAAGTCGGGAAGAGGTATGAAGGAGGAAAGAAGGAGAAGAAGAAGAATAAGATGGGAAAGAAGAAGGAAAGAAGATGAAGAAGAAGATGAAGAAAGAGAAGAAGAAAAGAAGAAGAAGAAGAAGAAAAGAAGAAGAGGAAAAAAGAAGAAGAGGAAAAAAGAAGAAAAAAGAGGAAAAAGAAGGAGAAAAAGGATAAGATGGGAAAGAAGAATGAAAGAAGATGAAGAAGAGGGATAATATGATAAAAAAAGAGGAAGAAGAAGAAGGATACGATGGGAAAGAAGAAGAGGAAGGATAAGATGGGAAAGAGGAAGAAAAGAAGAAAAGGAAGAAGAAGACGAAGGAGGAGAGGAAGAATACGTAGAAGAAGAAGAAGAAGAGGAACAATATGAACAAGAATAATATGAGGAAAAGGAAGAGGAGGGGAAAAAAGATAGAGAAGAAGGTGGTTCCGCCGGAGATCCTGAGGTGATTCGTCCCCGGTAGTAAAGAAATGATATCCGTATTTTGAAAACACAATATTCACTGGGATAAAAAACTATAAACTTACGCTTACGTCTAAAACAACCATATCCGAGGCGTTACAGAGATAGATCTTCAACATACCTGAAACAGAATAAAAGAAAATTCAGTTAACTACAAAAAACAATAGAGCGATTTGAGGAGATTTCAAAATCTGATTTTAGATCTACTTTAAGGGAAATCCCAAATTCAAAATTTTTCCGCTGCGGAGAGCGGGTGTAGCTCTCGAAATACTGTCTTCCTATAATTAGCATCCTGCTTTTTTGCTTGGGTTAATTGTATCTAATTAGTTGCATTTATTCAAAGGGAGCTCACATGGTATCACTAAAGAAATGTATGAAAATCACATGAAAGACAGATCGAAATCGGTTAAGGTCTTGATAATCTGGAAAGGCCCCAAAATGTAGGAAAGTCCGGAAAATGTTTCGAGGAGGAAAGAAAAAAGAGAAAAGACGTGAAGAAGCGTAAATTGTGAAAACATGTTGAAAATTTCACAATTTTCAAATTTTTAACAATGTCCTTCAACATTATAGTTGCCTCCCTTAACTATGGATATTTTTCAGTCAGTGAGAAAATTATGGAAAGGTTTCAGGCTGAAATCCATAAAAACGTGGAAGAGACACGCGAAAAACAGAATTAGTTGTGGGAGGATGATAAACAAAGGGCAATTTTTGGGTCCTTTCATATTTTGCATACTTTTTCCACAACTTTTCATTGGCTTTCATCCAGTTGGAGACGTGCAACACTGCAACATTTTTGACCCTTAACAATGTTACCATCTACTCTTATTTTGTTGGTTTTTCTACATAAGCGGGACCTTCCCACATTTTCATCGAGCATTTTCTGCACGCCTGGATTTGTTTTTTAAAACGCTTAAATTTTAAAATGACTTTAGAACCGCGGATAAGTGGCACAATTGGAAACTATATTGTCCCCGAGGCTCCAGGCCCAGAGGTTGGAGGCCCGGCATACCTCGTCCCCCCATGTGGGGCCCTGAATTCTTCCGTCGCAGTCAAGTGCGTAAAACTTGCGTGGGCTCTACTTTTTCTTCTAAAATTAGTTTTTAAGTTCAAATATCAAAATATTCTCTCACACACATGTTCGAATGATCTTACAACGGATAAAAATCACACGGAAAAAATTAAATTGCTGATTTAACAATTCAGTTGCTAAAAAATTGACTGCAATATTTCAACGTAGATTTCACAACATAAAAATACTACTTTAACCACTATTTTAAGCTAATTTAACCACGGGGGTGCTTAAAGTAGAATTTTTTTGTTGTAAAATCTACATTGAAACATCGCAGTCACTTTTTTAGCAATTGGATTGTAAAATCAGCAATTTAATTTTTTCCGTGCACAGTCTGCTGAGCAATTAACTTTTTGTCCCTCAGCCGAATCACTTACAGAGATCTGACAACGAGCAAGCTACAATTTAAACTGCCTTCGTCCGAGATTAAAAATGTGACTATAAAAATAAGTAACCTTATTCAGACTATTTCAAGGTCGGCTCGCGCCCAAAATCATGAAAGGAGGATGGTAAAACTCGCAGCGCAATTATTCGGCTCGGTATGAAGGTTGCCAGATTATGCCATTAAATATGGATATTTTACACAGGTTCAAGTGGGAAAACTGCTGATATTTCAGCAAAATCTGGCGACAATGACTCAGTTCCTCGCTTACGTTCCGCCGCACTTCCATACGCTACGAATGCTGACCCAGCAACAACCAAAAAAGGAAAACAAAAAACTGGAACTGGAACTCATTTTCCAAAACATTAAATTGGACGTATTTCTATCAAACGGAACTATGTGCATTGAGTCATGAAGCCTGAGACCCATAAGAATACATGCATAATAGGGCTCACGTCATAATGCATATAGTTCTGTTTGACAGAAATATCAGCCGACGGGCTCTGTGTTCCTCCGCTTCGATCTCTACTCGTAGTAATAAAATTTTTTTACTCTCCTAAAAGAAATCGGCTTTAGCAGCATTGAGCATCGTCGATTGTAAAATCGAATGCAGGCGGTATTAAGACAAAATGTCCAAAAATAAATGTCCAGAGTACAAAAATGTCCGAGGTAATGAAAATCCAAAAGTAAAAAATGTCCGAGCATCTGGAGTGTCAAATAGCAGTAACTCGGCCAAAATATGACATAATTTGACCAAGTGGCAACATAGTGAGATTGAAGGCTTTCTCAACGAGATTATGAAAAAACCAGAGATAAAAATTGTTCCTATAACCTATGTTCACGGTAATTACTCTTTTCGACCGTTTTTGTTAAATTTTAGTGATAAAGAACAAAATTTAAGTGATGACAAACCCCAAGCCATGTGGGCTGATCTTTAAAATTGATGGACGAGGCGACTGAAAAAAAGGTAACAGGGAAAATGGATGCAACCGGTTAGTTGAAACGGGTGGGTATTATGTAGACTGACAATGAGAGGGAAAATTATGAACTAACTATAGTCAGGGGTGCAGAAAATTATTCGACCTACTTCAGGTAATCAGGGATTCGGCATCCGCACTAGGAAATTTCGCGCTCACAGTAATTTTCACTAAAATATAGCGCTTTTGCAGTAAATTTCTCAAAATGTAACGCTTACGAGGTAATTTCTTCAAAAAAAAAACAAAAAAAACTCAACAATAAAACAGTGATTCTCTAAAGAAAAATTCAACAATTTATGCAGTAATGTTCTAAAAAATTCAAATTTTTAGCACTAATTATGTAAAAGTCAGTACGTTCCCACTAATTTTTACAAAATTTCATGATCTTTGTCATAATGTTTCGTAAAAATCAAAGCGTCGAGACGTCAATCTTTAGAATAAAACCAATTTCTTTTTTACTGTGACCGAACCTCTTTCACCAGTTCTTTTAACCTCATAAGAGCGGTCATACAAATCGAACGCTCAGTTACACGAAGTGGATGGGTTTGACGGACCGATTACTTCGGATGATAGAACACGATATTTTCCTTTTTTTTATGGATATGCAATTTTACCTGCTTGGAAGTCAAAATAGTTGCATCACGTGTTGTGCCCCATCCAACTTTTCTACTCTGCGTTAAAGTCTCTGGGTCAGTCGAAAAGAGTTCACGTTCTCCTTCATTTCGTGAGAATGCAATTTTATCTTCTCAGAAGTCAAAATAGTTGCATCACGTGTTTCGCCCCATCCAACTTTCCTACTCGGCTTTAAAGTCACTGAGTCAGTCGAAAAGAGTTCACGTTCTCCTTCATTTCGTGGGTATGTAGTTTACCTACTTGGAAGTCAATGTAGTTCTATAACGTGTTTCGCTACATCCGACATTTCCAGTCTAAAATGCGTCTAAATGAACGGTTTTGCGAATCATAAGCGTCTATACGCGATTTTCCAGCATCATTGTAAAAAATTGAGTTACGCGTTTTCATAGCAATATCGTTGCAAAAACGCGATTTTTCCGGCAGCTTTGTAAAAACATATTTTAATATTTCTATGAAACTTCTCGACACCAGCGGGTCGATTGTTAAATCGTTATCGAAGTATCCCGATCGATAGATTCCTATCTTAGCAATGTTTTTTATCGATCGAGGTCATTCGATATCGATCCAAGAATCAACGATCGGGCAGCAGTGGGTTATCTCTAACAGGCAGCACGGTCTGCTCGTTTGAGATTCGAGTCTTCTCGCTTGAGGAGTGGTTCCCGGTGAGGCAGTCAACCAGTACAAATGTTTGTTTATTGGAACGTGTTTGTTTACACTGTTTCCGAAGTCCTCACGAGTGGCGATGATTCGGGGAAATAAGAACTCCTCTCAGTATCGAGGGCTCTGCATTGAAGATAAGCGATCGAATTTTTGACGAAATCCCTGAATCCAATAATTCGTCGTCTCCCGACAGGTTGATTATAGAGATTGATAGATTAAAGCTATAGACGAAGAAGAAATGAAAATGGAGCAATCATATCGGTTGAAACGGGTGGTTCTCATAGACTACGCGGGGAAAAATGGTGAGGAAAAATCATTTGTGTGAGAGCCACCCATTTTAACCCGAAGGATAGCTCCATTTCCCTACATCTTCTTTGTCTATCGCTTTGTCTATCGCTTTGTCTATCCATTAAACAATCATTCAGCAGATATAGCTACTCTAATGAAAAGCCTTAGAGGAGGGGCCTCGGGCGGCTCGGACGATCCGGCAATGGGCGATAATCCGGCATCGGCGTGTGGCACTGCATAGTTGCCAGACTTTGCACACATCCCCGTTCAAGACCATGTGGAATACCGGCTGTTTTGCAGACGATGTGGCGACCGGGTGGCACCGGCACTTACGTACCCATGCTAGTGAATGGTAACAGGCACCAACAGTTACCGGGAGCCGGAGCCCAAGCCGGTTGCCCCTACCATGCCCCTGCCATGCCGCACCGCCGCCGCCGAAGAAACCAGTCTTCTGCTCGGCGACGTCAGATCGTCGTGGCCGTCGTCCGCGCCGCGCCGCATCGCTTTGCACTTTCATCGGTTTCTCGCCGCCCCGCGTCGTGCCGCCCTCTCGGCCCCGGACCCGCTCCATGCGCCGTGGATGCGCCGCGCCGATCCGATTCCCCGAGCCGCCTGTCGCCGCTCCGCGGGTACCTATAATTTCAGCCGTGTGCAGTTCCAGCCTCCGGCCCCCGGCTCCCTCGAAAACAGGACCCGAATCACGGACCACTCACCCGAGAAGGCGCCAATTCTGTAGCGGCCAGGGGGCGGACCCCCAGCAGCCTGATCGTTAAAATTTTGTGTTTGACGGGTGGACATGGATGACATGGGTTAAGTGGCGAAGCGTGATTGGTCGGTTATGTCTTATCGCTGCTTTGTCGATTGGAATGGACGACATACTGTCGGAAATTCAAAAGGTACCTTTAGTTTGCCTTCCATTCCAATCGACAAAGCTTGACAAAGGACGACAAAGCCGCGATGAGACACAGCCGACCAATCACGCTTCACCATTTAACCTATGTCATCCATATCCAACCGACAAACACACAATTTCAACCATGTACCCTACAACAGTTCGGCAGGCATCTTAATGGGACTTTGTTCTTCCTTCCCCTCCTTGTTTTGTATAAAGTGTAAACAAGGTGCAACAACCGATTGTGAGCTGCGGATCATGAATTGCGGATTCCTTGGGGACGACTACCTTGCGTATCATCCCATTCCGAAGAATCTGCGTCAATTTTGCGACCAAAAAGAAATTATGCGGGGATACCGTACCCTCTTGAACTGGTCATTTTGGGGTCTAGGGTGGCCCGATTTTAAATTTTTAGGGGTCAATTTAGAACGAAATTGTCCGTACTTTTCAATTCGAACGCAACCGAATCGGAACTCGGTCGGGAACATCGACTTTAAGGATTGTGACCCCTAAAAAGGGCTACAGCGGCTCGATTGTTGAATCGATATCGAATGGCCTTGATCGATAAAAAGCATTGCCGAGATAGGGATTTATCGATCGAGTTCATTCGATAACGATTCAACAATCGACCTGCAGGAGTCTTGGGACCGTGAAATTTGGATTCCTCGGGGCTGATTCTCTATTAAACCCCGCGCCGCGATCCCGAACAACCAAGGAAAAAGCCTGATACGGGTGGCCTGGAACACCCTGTACAGCTACTCTAATCCGGATTTTGTGGTGCTTTAATTCTCACCCCGTAAGATGCAGGGTTGCCATAACTTCTTCATCTTCGAATTCCCTGACTTTCCCCTAACTATCATTGCTTTTCCCCGACTCCAAAATTATTTGATTCCCTGACTTTCCCTGAATTTCGAATAAAACTTACATTCTTTTCTGCTAAACGCACCTCACGTAGCTCCCTAATTTTTCCTGTTAATTCCCTGACTTTTCCTTACTTTTACCGGTTCAGGGTTGCCACAGAATTTAGAAAATGACATTCCCTGACATTTCCCTGACACATTTTGGTGAAATTCCCTGACAACTGAAGATGTGACGGATGGTTAAGAAGGCAAAATTGAAAATAGTTTTCAGGCAAAATTCGTTGTTTGAATCCTCAAACCCATTCTAGAAAGCAAATGAGGTGATTTAACACATTTGCCCTGACATTTTCGTCATTTTCCCTGACATTTCCCGGTTTTCCCTGACCGTAGCAACCCTGCCGGTTGCCCCAAATTCCCTAACTTTGCCAGAACCTCCTGGTTTTCCAGACCAGCGGCAAGCCTGGTGATCCATGGTCCAGGTCCATTCGGTAGTGAAATGAATGAGGCTGGAAGTAAGGGCTGCCGAGCTGGAGGCTGGCAACATCTTAACAATGCTTGTGGCGTTCTCTCGGTGGCCGATTTGCGTCGAGTCATACTAAGTCCTCTGCGGAACTCAAGGACTTCAGCTCCGTGTTTACGGCATGGCACGGGACGGTACAGCGGCCGGTGCGCTGCGCTGAGTGCGAGAACAGAGGGCCGAGTGCCCACTAAAATTCATCACCGGTTCCACTCCACATAACCTCCGGCTCAATGTTCCCAGTCCCACTCCAACACAATATATTTCATCCAGTCTCGCGCCAACATAACGAGCAATGTAATCCAGCCAAGTAAAAGCATATGCCCGGGAATACACGAGATTCATCAGGGAGTGAGCAATTTCAGGGAAAATCAGAGAAAAGTCAGATAGTTCAAAAACCAGGAATCTTTCCCTATACCACTTTAAGCCGTCTCGTTTTTAAATTTTACCGAAATTTCAGCTAACTATTGTAATTAAGGTTGCCGTTATTGTAACTTTCAGGGATTCATCGGAACGTGAAACATTTTAGGGAAAATCAGAGAAAAATCAGAAAGTCTGTTCAGAAATTGGGAATCTTTCCTTACATATCACGGGAAAAAGTATCACACTCCCAACTATACTCCTGGAAGGTTGATTTTGACGCCAGATATAGGAGTAGTTGCACCAATCAGAGGTACGGCTCAGACAACCGAAAGTGTGGTTGGATCAACCATACCTCTGGCTGGTGCAACTATACTTTTACATCTGGCGCCAAAATCAGCCAGAAGAATAGTTGGACTCAGGGTACTTTTTTTCGGTGGCCACTTTAAGCCGTTTCGTCTTCAAATTTTGCGGAAATTTCAGCAACCTATTGTCCTTATGGTTTATTTTATTGCACCTGGGCCGGCAATATTGACCTCTCGAATAGAATGTTTCAATCTTCAAACCATCATAATAATTAGGAGGCTTTCTTTGACCAGATAATAATAAAATCAGGAAAGCTTTTGGAATTAGATGATGAATGTGCATATAAAGCTCAAATACAACATTGTTCTTTTTAGCAGGAATACACCTATCTATTGGTTACCACCACTAATTTTCTTGATTGTTTCAAAATCTTTTTTGAAATATTTTGGGTTTTTCTCCGTTTTAAAGAAACATTGAGGAAATTTCTCAGGAGTTTTCAGAGATATTTGATGAACGTCTTTCAAGGGTGATTTCATTTATTAGGGTTAGTGGCGTGGCGTGCTTTGCGATACATCGATTGATTTGCCATTTAAACCAATGGAAATGTATCGATAAACAGGGTGTTCGCAGCGGACACCTTAATATTCGATTATTTACCACAACTACAAATTAGGAAATATCGATACATCGCAAAGCACTGAAGGGTTGCTCACGTTTCGCGATGAACCAGACTGATCTGCCATTGAAACCTATGGAAAAGGATAAATTATCAGGGTGTACCTCGATAATCGATCCTTTTCTACAGCTTCAAATGAAGAAATATCGATATATCCGCGCTTCGCCACTGGTCGGATCGCGGTGCGAACCGCTCTGCACTCCGAATCGTAAATCAGCAATTAATCGAAGGATTATTGCCACGAGACGCCAATTTCATCCTGATTTATCAACGGTGTCTCGATGCAAAATTCAAGTCGACTCGGAGGTTCATCGATAGATCAATTTATCTGCCATTTACACCTATAGAAAAGGATCGACCGTTAGGGTGTTCGCAACGAGCACCTAAATAATCGATTTTTTGCCATGGGTTTAAATGGGATAAAATCGATAGCCGAGGAGGATTCATGCCTCGCCGATGGTTAATTTCTACATGGCGCCCATAAATTCTCCTTTGACTCACGGGGCTTTGAACTGGTAGGAATGGTCTCAGTCTTATCATTGAAAACAGAGGGGGGATCTCAGTCGGACTGCTTTTCGCAATAGGGAACTACCAGCTTTGGCTCATCTAAAAAACCGACTATCATGCATGGGGAAATTAATGGTGCGTATGTCGTTTCTAAAATGAGTCAGAGATAGTCGTTCCCTGTTGCAAAATGCTGTTTAGTTGGACCGAATCAAGTGCAGAAACCCACTAAGGTGTATCAAATTTGAACCGAGAGAGAAAGGTTTGAAATTGGACTTCATTTTGCAATTAGGAACTACAATTTCTGGCTCTTTTGTAAAAGCACTTATCTGCGTATGAAAACTTATTGCATAATCGTTGCTTCTAAAGTGAGCTGAAAGTTGTACTTCCAAATTGCTATAACTGTAGTCTAATTCCATCCTTCCGCCTGGATGTCATGGACAAAGTTTAACTACTATTTTTACGCTCAAAAAGTTTAAGACTCTAAAAAGGTCAAGGTTAAAGCAAGAGGAGGGAAGGGAGGGGAGTTAGGGTAAGGGGAAAGGTTATTTGACTCTGAATGTTTCAACCGCATTCCCATTTGCACGTTTAAAAATTCTTCAGTATGTTTTATTCCCCGAGAGAAAGCAAAATAAATTAGCTCTAGAAATGTTCTATGAATCTCTATCGATGGGTGAGGGAAATGCAAAGGAAACATAGAAATAGAGGGCAGCTCTCTTCAAAATGGAAAATATAATAAAAATAAATCACGATCGAAAATTCGCAACGTCGCATTCGAGGATACGCATTTTTCGACTTGGGCCATTGGCAATATATTCTAATGTGCACACATACACATACGTGCTTCTGGTTATATTCAAAATCCACCTCCAAGCTCACCGCGGACGTTCGGTTCCAAGTTGAGGCCGTAATGGGCCTAGGACCAAATTATAGGAGAGCCCAGTTGGGTAATTAGCCACGTACTCCATACGCGGAGAAATGGCCGGACATGAGCATCGAGCCAGGTTGCCGCGTTGTGCCAAAACATTTCCACGGGTGACACCAACTTGGAATTCCCACGGGTGGCAGACTTGCGCAACCCGCGTTCACGTTAACTAATCACACGCCCGCTACAACTGTCTTAATTAATCATAGAGTTGGACACCTCTGCAAAACCTAAGTCTATTGAGGCATCGCGAGTTTATCATTCTGAGGACTTCGCAGGGTGACTACAGACAACAGACTCTGCGTGAAAAAATTCCTTGAGGTGTCCATGTGTTCCCTGACCAAAACCATCAAAATTTACGCCTTCTTTCCGCATCGACAATAATTGGATTTCATTTTGCAATTTGGAACTGCAATTTCTAAGTCAGTTTAGAAAAAAACGTATGTGCCATTAGTTTTCCTACGCACATAAGTGTTTTTATGGATGAGCCAGCAATAATAGTTCCTAATTTCAAAATAAAGTCCAATTTGCACACGTTGCGTTAAATATGAATAAATTTTAGCATTAATTTCCATACAAAAGGCGAAAACATGGGAGCCTTTCTTCGGCAGGAATTAAATGAATTAATGGAATTAGTGAAAATGAAAACACAACAACTAGAAAAAATGGAAATGTTCAAGTGGCCGTTAAGGAGAGACGCTTTAGGTATGAAAATGGAGCATATTTGATGAATGTTGGGCGTTGGTGGTTACCAAATTGGTAAGTTTTCATTCTCACTGATTAAATTATTCAATAATTTGAAATTGCAATCCTTGTTGAAAATTATTCAGGAATAACGAGATTACAGGGTCAGACTGGCCATAAAGCCATTCTGCCATTGGCAGATAAGCCCCCTTGGCGCGCCGAAAACTCGCCCCTCTGACAGATAGCAAAATAAGGAGAGAAAAAAAATTACGACCGAAAATATATGCGGAAAATTTCTTAAATGAACGGAAAAAGAGAGAGTTAGGAGTAGAGAAAGGTGCTTCTACGCATGATAGTGGTGAACAGAGGTCCAAGAAATACTTTCTGAAGCTTAAACACTTTCCTGTGAACTTTTCACCTTTTTGTTGACATACAGGCGCTTTATCATCCCCTTTCCTTCATTCGCTACGTGTCACTCCCTTACAAGCGAGGGTCGGTTCGATTTTTAGATATACGCACCCTTGATAGACCTCTTAAGAGACCTTCAAACGATTTTGTTCCTTCTCAAAATTACTATTGATTTGGACATACCATAGCATATCTTGGGCAAAATTACCTGTAATTAACTCGAAATTAAAAAATAAGAGGCATCTAAAGTGTAAACGCGATACAACTATTCGCGCAAGATAGATGTCCACACTGCATATGAAAAATGTAAGACGCGATGACGTGAGTCGTGAACTCACAATGCTCTGCTCTATGCTATACTAGTCTGAAGCACCATAACGAATATGACGAACGCACACAAACGCAATATAGAAATAAAGCGAGGGAAAGGATGAGCGTTAACGACGGCGCAGAGATACAACTATTCGTACTTGATGGACGTCCGTGTTGCGTCTGAAAAATTGAAGGCGCGATGACGCGAAGCGTGAGCTCTCAATGCTCTGCTATATGCTGTCAATGAGGTGTCGCTCAGATTCAGGAGAAAAGTTTAAAAAACAGGCCCAAACACACCTCTTCTACCATCGGCTGCGTTACTCACGTAGTGCTTGAAGCACCATTACGAATAAGACAAACGCGAACAAACACAATATGGAAATAGAGGGAAGGAAAGGATGCGCGTTTACGACGCGACGGCGCAGAGATACAACTATTCGTACTTGATGGACGTCCGTGCTGCGTCTGAAAAATTGAAGGCGCGATGACGCGAAGCGTGAGCTCTCAATGCTTTGCTATATGCTGTCACTGTCAGTGAGGTGTCGCTCAGATTCGGGAGAAAAGTTTAATAAGAGGCCTGAACACATCTCTCCTACCTTCGGCTGCTTTGATACTTGTTCTTTCTTCTGTTTTCAGGTTCTTGTCTGATTCTTTTTTAGGTTGGATTTGCAGACCCACGTCCAAACTCGTGTAAACCTCAGCACTGGCTCGGTTCTTTTGGAAATAATGGTGCTCAGATGCATATAGTGGCTTTAATTTTCTATGTTTTCTTTAATTTCGGAAGTCTGTCGGTTACTTCGATACGTTCAATTTTGCATTTTTACTCCGTACGATTAATAAACTTTGATCCTTAAAATAGCGTAAACTTGTGCTGCTTTGCCAAAATTTTCTGAGCCTCTCTCCACGAAGGGGATGCTCTACCAGGAAATTTATATTACGCCCCTTTAACCAGCCAAGGGTCTACGCCCTCAGATGCGAGCCAGTCAGACCCTGCGAGATTACGATATACTTGAACCCCAAACCATACTGAAACTCTGTTTGATTGTACGGACAGCGCTATGGGTTTTTTTCCAGATTTTCATTTAAGTTTCAAGATTTTTTGAGTTTCCAGTCTTTTGCACACAATTCCCCGACCTGATAAAATTGGCCGATACTTCCATGATTTCCAGGTTTATCAGTCCTCAGGAGACGTTGCTTCGTTAAAACGGTGAGGGAGGGGGAGCATAGTTTTGATTCAACGAGAGGTTCCACCTCATTTGTAAGGAACTTTCAGTGTGGAACTCATGATTACGTTGAGCGTCCCTACGAAAAAATTATTTATCCGGGTACAATATAATATTCTAGAGACCCCGCCCCCGCACTAACAATCTAAGCAATGCAATCTCAAGAGGCAAAATAGACTTCATTTTCCTTGGAACTACCATTTTGGGGTGAGTTTAGATCAAACGTATGTACCATTATTTTGCCGATGTACATAAGTGTTTTTACGGATGAGCCAGAAATTGTAATTCCCAATCGCAAAATGAAGTCCGTCTGTAAGTTTGGAAGTAAATGGTTCTTTTCGCCTATATAGTAATGATTGGTGAGTAAGTCGTTGAGCATAAAATACACCAAGTGGACTTCATTTTGCAATTAGAAACTACGGTTTCTGACTCATTTGTAGAGGCACTTATCTGCATAGGGTAAGTAAAGGCACATGCATTGTTTCTAGGGTGAGCTGGAAATAGCAGTTCTAATTGCAAAATGCAGTTCAAATGACCCAGGGCCCGTGCAGCCAATATCAATGCACGGCTGCACAAACAAATTGCGGTCGATAGGTATAAGAAATATCGATCTAAAGTCGGAATAGATTTTGAGGGAAAAATCGTAAATCGATTTATCGAAATCGAGTTTTTGCAAAAGATCGACATCATTAATACATTCAGCCCTGATAGTCATGGACAAATTGAGAACTATACACATTGATTAAAAAAGCGTTTATACAGTATACACACGGTGGACAGTGCATCTTTATCGCCAAGGAACAACGCCGTATGAGCCTTAGGACGTTGCCACATTTCCTTCGATAAACATGAATTTCAGGAAAATCTGTGAATATTTTTCTTCCGACTGGTCAAAGAATTTCATTCGACATCAGATCTAAATTATCTGGAAATTTCGAGAGAAAATATTCATGACTTTCCTCAAAGTTTAACATTTAACCGGAGGAAATATATAGCAACTCTCGAATGTTCATACGTCGTTTTTCCTTAGCACGGCAGATCTGGTATGTATTTTCTGCGCAAGCCGGAGGGAGTCGAGATCAAAACACTCTCGCTTTAACAATCTTTTTTGCTGACGACTCTCGGGTGGTGTTTGTTTGGCTGTTGAAACTGTAACAATGGTTATTTTCTTTTGATCTCTTTATTTTATGCGTGACTCGTGAAAAGAATAGAACGATTGAGCCTCGATCGCATTCTCTTTCAAAAAGGTGCTCACAAAGAGAACTGATGAAAATACGTCAATAAATATCAAGAATACTCACATTTGGTGCGGTGTTTGGCTTAGTTAAGGAGTGGAAAATATTTTGTTTACCTGCAACAAGAAAATACAAGATATTAGAAGTGTCCTCCGATAGGTGATAAGAGGAAAGATTGGCTCACACAGATGATAAAGAATGGTATGGTTGATACTAGACTGTTTGCAACTGTTAAAAAAATCATATTATGAAGATGGGAGCTGGGCATTGGCAGATTCTTAGACATTTCGAACGCAGAAGGCAGATTTTTCCTTTATCCCATACCCACCGGGGATTCTAGAGGGTACAAAATACCACTTAGGGGTATTTTCAAGTTTTTTTCGGGCGAACGGGGATGGGGAGGGCGTACCTCTCCACGCACCCTCCCTTGAATCCACGAATGGAACTAGATCAAATATTATCTAAACTTCGGAGTTCAGTTAAGTGCGCATATAAAAGAAAAGTCACTGGAATATAATGACACCAAACACAGGTTGGTGTTTTTGATCACCAGTCTGTGTTTTGTTTCATCACTTTCGAGTGACTTTTCTTTGATATTGGTAAATTTACTTTACTATCTGACTGCAATTTTTCACAAACTTCGGGGTTCAGAAAATACTAGCCGTTCTGGGCGCGCTTCGCGCGCCCGTCACGCCTAGCCGGGGGCTACGCCCCCTGGACCCCCGGTCACTCGCTACGCGAGTGACATTCGGCTCGCTTCGCGAGCCGATTTTGTAGTAGTTGCAAATTTTTTATCACTATATTTTGAAGATTTCATAGAAAACATTATGAAATTCTCACTCCACAATTAACTTGTAGAATAATAATGGCAGGGCAAGAAATAGACTATATCTTAAAATGGACGGTTCCCACTTAGTAAAAACAGCCAACACCACGTGAAGGTGAGGAACCATCGTTAGCCACTTTTTTTTTTTTTTTTTCTTTACTTTTCTGAAAAAAATTTACTGAAATTTTAGTTGCGTCCCCTAAAAGGAAACACGGAGAAAAAAATTTGTGCATGGAACCCGAAGCTGAGATCATATGGATCTCTGAAGTTTTCGGATCACGCATCCGAAAAGTTAAGGTCCATCTGCCGAAGTTCGGGTCAGACAATTGAAGTAGTTCGGTATATACCGAAGGTTTCAGGTCACACATCTGAAGTACTCGGTGCATACCGAAGTGCTTCAGATTTCTGACTCAGAGATTTAGGAAAAACACAGTAGAGAACCAAGGAAATCACAGTAGAACAGAGAAAAAAATACAGTCGAATGAATAAAGAAAACTATTATCGGAGAAATTCTAATTATTAGAAAGTAATTAGCTGGCGTAATCAATGCGTAGCTGCATAGGAGCATGAGCGAGATTTATCATCAACTGACCGCTGGCTGGCCGCTAGGTACCTGGGTGGGCGAGCGACAATACGTAAGCGGTGGCATATGGTTCGATTGACAGAGGAGTGGGGAACGGTCAGACGTAGGGGAAAGGTTCAGGCTGAACCGTTCAGCACAGCGCAGCGTCAGTCACCGGGTGGGGAAGAGAGTCCGGGAGGGGACACTTCCCCTCGAGTGAAATAGAAAAAGGCAGAATCCTTCGAAGTTTATATTAATGATGATTTAGACCAGTTTCCAGATAGAACAGTCAGATGGTTGAGCCAATTTTCCCACATCAAAGAAAAGTCACTCGAATATAATGAAACAAAACACAGATTGGTGATTGAAAACACCAATCGCTGCTATTATTTTCATCATATTCGAGTGCCTTTTCTTTAGTAACCGCACTGACTTATGAAAACTTGTCGAAAATGTTGGTTATGAACCTGTTGCCCTAAAGCTGCTTCTACAGAACCTATCCGAAAACGATAAAGGAAACGAGAAAGAAAGAATAAAAGGGAGGACAAACAGCTGGCGCCTCTGCAGCTTCTAGAAATACCCATTTGGACAAATAAAACTATACGAAGAAAATCTGTCATGGAGATTTCACGAATGAACGCGGTTTGAAAGATTCTTGGCGATTTAAATATATACACATTTTCTTGAGCAAGCACTCGTCATGCAGGGGTCCCGCAGATCAGTTACCTCACAAGAAAGGTCATTCGATTAGCATTCATACGCGTATAGTTTAAGGTCTGCATTTAAGAGCGCGCATAAACTTAATCAACGTTGATTCGGACGTGAATAATCCCGCTAGGTAAACTCGGTGTGAAGGAAGAACGCCGAATGAGCCTTCAGACGTTGCAAAATTTCCTCAGATACAGCATATTTATTTATGAGAATGGATATGAATGTTTTACCTTTAAATTTGTAGATACTCAAGTGTAAATTGTTTAAAACATTCTTCAAAAAATGGAGAATTTGCACGCAAATGTTTTAATAACTTGATCTGAAAGTGCTTAAAGAGTTTATTTCAAAGTATTCTTTTTGATTGTTCTCTGTTACGGAAAATAGTATAAAAGTAGATTGAAAAGTGAGAAAATGCGCCGCCTACGTAGTGTCATCATCTGGCAGCATTTCCCTTTTAAAAACATCTTATTTAACTTTATTTTAGCAGATTAGATCGTTTTGTCATAGGTCCTCCAATAGTTGTTCAATTTATGAACCGAAGATATCCTCGCGTTCAATTCACTCATTTGTTTTCACCCAAAAAAAAATTTCTATAAATCTCCGAAGGCGAATTCTCTATTGGGAAAAAGACAAATTGCAAACGGCCTTGAAAATTCGAATTTTATAAAAGAAAATTTGGCAAGACGTGATGGCTCATACGGCGTTCTTCCTTAACAGGGGAGCTAAGCTCGGTTCTAAGCCTTAGAAAGTCCTCTGCCCTCCGCCCCCCGGAGGAAAATCTCGCAGAGAGATTTACGAGTCGCCATCTGATGCGAAAACGCTGGTCATTTTTTGGCCGAGTTTCAAGTTCAGTGTCGACCAGTGAGTGGCCTCCCCTCCTAGGCGACCAAACAGCGCCACTCCTATCGGAAACCGTGCGGAGATACGTCGTTTTGCCAACGGTGACAGTGGGATTCTTCCCCGCGGCGCAGCATTCCGACGATCCTTGACATTATATAAAGTATGGAGTTATTCGCCGACGACGAAAGACGCAAAAACTAATTCGGTTTTAGCGCAACGCTCCGGTTGCAATGATGCATTAAGGTAAAAAAGTCATCGTAATTGAGTCATTCTTTGTTGAGACTAAGTATAGGCTCTCCAATGCTGCCGAATGCTGAAAAAAAATCTAAAAGAAGAAATGGACGAATTTCTGCCAAACGAGACAATGTGCATTAACACATGAGCCCTGAGACCCATGAGAATATTTGAATGACAGGGCTCACGTCATAATGCACATAGTTCCGTTTGACAGAAATACGTCCAAACATCGATTGAGGGGCTTTTGTATCGACTCAACTATCTCAAATGGTGAGGCTGTCAGGGATTCTTTGGGCGCTCTAATTGTAAGATGATCACCTTTTTTTTTCCTCAACTGGCGTTCAAGTCACCAAGGTTTAACAAAAACCATGAAGGTAATTACGTTATCAACTGGGTATGGACATTTAGGATCGCACTTGAGTTATGTAATGCAGCTTTTTCCTAATTTTGTCACCTTCCTTTCCTCACCTCTCGTAAAACGCACGCGCGTAACCGTATTTAAAAGTATGCGTTAACATCATATGCCGCCAAACACAGCCTCTCCTAATTTATATCCTGCGGGCGCTTAATCAACTAAATGTTGCCTAGAAATCCTCATTTTTTAGGAGAACAACATATGTGCAATTTTTTGCGTAAAATCTTACGACTTTTTTTGGGAGAAAACGGTTTTGTTTTGTTTTTGAAGTGAATAAGTCTTTTGAGAAAAGGAAACGCTCGCACTTGTTATACGGAAGTCGAAATTGATTTTATTTCTTTGAGGACAATATCTGTATTTTACTTTACTCCAAATTTTTCAAAGTTGCATGGTGCAAGTGCTTTTTCAGACTTACCAACTTTATGAGACGTGTGGACATATTTATGCCAACAGGAACAATTTTGCACACAAACCCTATACACATGGTTCCTTTTATCATAGATAAGTCCAAATCAAACATAGATTCTACCTTGACTGTGTCTCAGCGCGAATCACTCGAGGTTTTTTTTAAACGATTTAAGTTCTTCAGTTCAGTTTTTTACTTTTGTTTACCATTTGAAATAACGATTCCTCCCCTTTGGATCGTGATACATAGTTCATCGCAGATTGTTTTAAGCCACTAGGGAAGCTTCAGGTAGTATAGGCTGAATCCACTAACTCTAACTTAAGAGGTTTTTGAGAGCAAAGTGCAAGGTTCGTTTTCATAGTCGTTCCTTAAACATTTCCTTCCCTTAGAAGGCCCTATTTTGTTTACACTGTGATTAAGGGAGGTTTAAGGAATCCTTTAAAATGGCACCATAAAAATGACAATTTTTGCCAACCTCGGGTAGAATCCAGCAGTGTAACTTTGGCAAGAGATTACAACGATTTGTCGCTGCAAAAAGTACAAAATACGGAAAAAAACAATTCACGATTACTTTATGGTAGGTGCGAACCTACTTTTTTCACAAAACTCGCAGTGAATTTTCTTTTGTATCTTGTACTGGTTGTAATAGTAAATCATTACAATCCTTCGTAAGGATCCATTTCCAAAGTTATACTGCTGAATTTTACTCGAGATTTTCAAAGATTGTCCAGTTTTTGTTACTTTATGTTGAGGATTTCCTTAAACCTCACTCGATCACTATGTAAACCAAACTGGACTTCCTAAAAGAAATAACCTGTTCAAGGAGCGATTATAAATTTCGGTAGCTATCTCCGTTTGCGACGTTGCAGACCTGTCATAATTTATTGTTTCTTGCAGGAACTGGTAGACGTAATTTCTTGAGAAACTTCCTTGATTTTTCCTTTCTGTTTGCAGAAAATTTTGTACAAATTTCAAGTCATAAAGCTGTGTGTCCCTCTTCAAAAAAAGAAAACAGCAGTGGGAATTAGTAAACACCGCGATGGTCTGTTTGCGACGTTGCAGACTTCCAGTTATGATTTATTGTTTCTTGAAAAAACTAGTCAACGTCATTTCTTGAAAACGCCCTCGATTTTTCCTTCCTGTTTGCAGAAAATTCTGTATGAATTTCAAGTCATAAAGTTGCCTTGCCCCTCTTCAAAAAATAAAACAATAGGGTAAATTAAACACCGCGATCGTCGAGATACGTGGTTTTGGCAATGCGGTCATCGATATGACCCTAAAGACCCAGATACACCTGCGAATCAGAAGCGCTTGTTGAAGGTGAAACACCAATAGGAGAGGAAGATTTCGATACCTTGACGTCGAGCGATCGAAATTCCGGTTTCCTATTAGGTGTTTCACTTTTAACAAGCGCTTCTAACTCGCAAGTGTATCTGACGCTTAGGTGAGCTTGGATCAAGTGAAAACTCTTGGATCGATTAAAATGTAGACACGAGTGCAAGGAGGATCGTCGCGAGACCATCGAAGAAACCTGACGGTGGGATCCTCTGTTAACTTCGTGCGCAGAAAGTGATGGACAGAAATTAGTTCCGCAAACCAAGTTTCACGTTCTCCGTCAAGGTCGTCTCTTTCGATTCCCTCTGACGCGTAAAATAGGCAATATAGATAGGGTCACAGCTGCTCTTACGCAATGCGAGACGCGGCGCCGCATTGAAAATTTTCCATTACCTCTCCTCGCAGGACACCACCGCAGATACACCGTGCGGCTATTCAGGAGCTGAGTTTGGCACACAGAGTTGTACGCCGGAATCACACGCTGACATTGGCACCTGAGTATGGAAGTCAACTGTCATCGCTTGACAGCTGAAACTTCGCAAATTCCGGTTATTTTCATCCAGACGTGTATTCGAATGGTTCAGACGAATCCGACATTACCCGATCGTCGCTGAAAATCGTTGCGCGTGTGGCGCAAAATTCAGGCATCGAGCCGATGACTCCCACGTTCAGCGTGTGATTGCGGCAGTAGACGCTGTTAGAAGTGACGCGCAAGAGAATTGACGTTGGGTCGCTATAGGTCGCGCGTGCGAAAATGGGTGAACTCCAAATTCCGATTTCAAAAATGCCTCTAGGCCGAGAGGCCGTCGCGTTGGAGTAAAAATCGAGTTTTTTGAGGTGCAATTCGTGTGATTTTTTAAATTTTTTGGGGGGAAGGGCGGGGGGGGTTAGAAAAATGCGGCAATATCCACAAAAATCACGAGAAAGGTCATCAGTTTGAAATTTTTGTTGCAAAGAGGTTTTTGAGATATGAAAGCCACTTTGAAAAATGGGGAAGCACAATAACTTGTTGGAGCCTCGTTAGAACCCTAGCGTATTGTATACGAACCAAATGCTGCCGTCCTGGAGAAGAACATCGCGGGAGCCTTCGGACGTTTCCAAATTTCCTTCGTCTAGAAATATATGATTCATGCTAAAAGAACCGATGTGCGAATGAATTAAATCAAAAGGAACAATCGGGGAAATACATCGATGGCAAAAGTGAAGAACCACGTTTTTGCGTCTGCGACGTCGCAGACTTCATGTAATACTTCACTTTCGGTGTGAAAAAATAGATCAACTTAAATTTTTGAAAACCTCCTTGCTTGCATGTTCTTCTCTATTAGCAGAATATATTCGGTATAAATTCCAAACTATATAGTTTACTCGTGGCTCTTGGAAAAAATAAAATAGGAGCAGACATTCTGAAACACCGCAATATAGATATAGATACGTGGTTTGGCACTTAGATATACCAGAGACCTCGCACTGCCATTTTTCCAAAAGTGAAGTAGAAGCAAGCAAATTCAGTGCTCGAAACTTTAATGCGGGAACGCGCCAAATGCGCCTGAGAAATCGGTCATGGCGCCTAAACAATGAGGGCTCTGCGCCAACAAGGCCTCTAAAAATTGCCCCCCCCCCCCCCCAACCAAAATCCTGCTTTTTCTGTTTGGTGATTTTTTCGAAATTTCCTTCAAGTTACAGCTACTAGTTCTTAAACTAAAACATATTGCGTCTAACTTTTAACTAAATGCAGCGTGATTATATAGGCAAAAGTCAATTTGGCCCCTAAAAAATCTTCAATGGCCCCTAAAAATCGAGCTTGATGCGCCACATGGCTCCTAAAACTCAAAGGTGAGTTTCGAACACTGAAGCAAATTCTTCTCGACTCGATACATTTACACGTGGTTCTTTTCGACTGGAACACGCGTCCGCGCGACTTGACAACGTGGATGGAAGGAAGAAAGGACTAACAGGACCGTTGAACTTTGTGAACTTAACTCATGATCGAGCTCTTTTCGTCCATGTCATCATGAGCATACATTGATCAGAGGAACTTTGGGACGAGTCGGGATAATTGGACGGAGCCGTACGCAACACGGACGTATCTCCATTCCGGCGTGACCCCGCGACTCGTCAGAAATCTCGCGTCAAAGGGCTCACGCTAGAACACAGAGACGTTCCTAATGCACACCTTACGCCAATTTATCTCCCCTCTTGTCGTGTGTCTCTTCGTGCGTGCAAGTGCGATTACGCGTGTGTTCCGCTGTGCTCGGCGAAAACCTCCTATCGTGTCGAGGATCCCCGCAAAGCAGCTACGCCGGAGAAGGGAGAAATTGCTAAGTTTATTGCTAAAGTCAGTCTCCCCTCCCCCCCCCCCCAAAAAAAAAAAAAAACCGGGGAAAAAACGAAAAAAAATTGATCAGAAAAATTTAAGAAAGTCCCACACAAAAAAAGAGAAGAAAAACCATTACTAAAAACAAAACAAAAATGAAATAAAAAAGTAAAAAGAGAACACGAAAAATAAACGTTAGCGCCGCAGAAGACAAAGTATAGCTGGATTCAGTCAGAATCAGCCTGTCTACGTTAGAGACAGTGCCCAATACTACGGCGCTAAGGAATAACGCCGTATGAACCTTCAGGCGTTGTCAAATTTCCTTCGATTAAATACGAATTTATTGGGAAAGTTGCCAATATTTTTCTTCCAATTTTTTAGACAATTATGTCCGCAATTTCATCCAACTCATCTGAGAATTTTAAGGAAAAATATGCTAAATTTTCATCAAAAATGCGTGTTTTATCCGGGGAATCTGGCAACTCTCGAATGTTCATACGGCGTTCTTCCTGGGCACGGCAGAATATCTTAAAGTTTAAACATTTCAGCAGAAATCCATGCAGAATTAGACGCATTTAAATCTAGGGAAAATATAGCCATTCTGACTAAAGCCCTGAGATCCATAAGATCACAGTAAATTCATGACAGGGCTCATGTCACAATGAATATAGTTCCTTTTGATGAAAAATGCGTTCAATTCTGACCAGAAAATCGGAGTCAGTAGGTACCCATGATAGCCATGGCAAATTCAGGGAATAAGTTTCGAGACAAAACGTTGTCCACTTTCTTGTTAGAAAAATAAAATACGATAAGAAATTAGGCAACGTGAAAGGCAGTTACGCTGATTCTGGTGGATTATTCCCTCCGAATGATATTAACTAGTTTAACATTTCTTTTTCCAGATTATGGTAGGTAGCATTTTAAGATGACGCGAGGGCATAGCATACTGCCAGATTACCATTCCAAGATCTGAATGAACATTCAATCTGATGAGAAGTCGTTGACCTTTAGGAAATGTTATGTGGCGATGGCATAGTTAAAATGAAGACACCACTCATTTAGTAGTCATTTATATCAAAATCCTAAGTTTACGACGAGGCCGTTTGAGTAGATGCCATCGCATAATGGCGCTGATTATCATTTTTCCGACACGCATGCATTGCATGAAGGTAACACCCACGTTTCGTTCGGGTGATGCATGTTTTCCCGTTCTCTTCCCTCTCTCCATAACAAGTGGCGTGGCGTGTTTGCGATATATCGATTGATCCGCCATTAAGCCTATGGAATTTGATCGATAGAGAGGGTGTTCGCAACGAACACCTTGATAATCGATTCTTTACCATAGTTTCAAATGGGGGGAAAATCGATAATCGATTGTTCACGCCTCGCCAGTGTCCATAGCGCAAGCCAGGATTCTCTGTGCAGTAAGTGACGCTGCAAGGTTAAAAATGCACTAAATTCTGAAATTGGGAGCTGATACTTTTGGCTCATTTTAAAAACAACGTATGTGCTGCTGATGTTACTACGCAGATAAAGGCTTTTTCTTCTGCTGGTAACTACTCAGAAAGTTCGCTTTAATAGTATCTATGGTGAAACTGCGGACACAATTATCTCAGTTCGCGGAAACGCAGACTTCCTGTCTTACTTTATTACTTTCTACGTGGGGAACTACTGAACGTCATTCCTTGAAAATTTCGGTGAATTTCCCTCCATACACCTGAAAGAACGTAACTACATGCAAATGTTGCCAAACCCCTCGAAAATTGCACTTTTACCCCCACTTGGGTGTGTCTATGAGAAAATTTGTCTGATTTTTCTTTTGATTTCAAACAAAAATCAGACAATATGCAATTAAATTCTTGTAAAAAAAATATTTTTTTAGTCCATTTTTTTCGACATTGGAATTGAGTTACAAGTCCGTTCCTCCCACCGGGAAACGACGAACTGGACGTATTTCTGCCAAACGGAACTATGTGCATTAAGGCATGGGCCCTGAAACCCATAAGAATATGTGCATAACAGAGTTCACGTCATGATGCACATAGTTCGGTTTTGCAGAAATACGTCCAATTGTTAGGATGGCGATTTTCTCGAATTCTAGTTGATTTGTCCCACAGTGGGCCGATTATTGAAATTGATAGACAAGGCGATAGACAACGAGGACGTAGGGAGCGATCCTACTGGTTGATATGCGTGATTCCTTTAGACTATCGGAGAAAATGGTTATTGAAATTAATAGCTAAGGCGATAGACATAGAAGACATAGACAATATGGGGCGATCCAATTGGTTGAAATGGGTGGTTCCTTTAGACTAAGGGAGAAAATGGCGGACTAACTATCGGGTCCCTCGCGGGTTGCCGTTACTTGGTCTATTATCTACCTACTTTATCCGTTGCAACCACTCGCTTCCACCGACGGGATCCCTTCATATCTATTTTGTCTTCTTTGTCTACAGCTTTGTCTATGGATTTCAATAATCGGCCCGCTAGAATTGGAGAACCCCGACACGATCTTGGATGAGCAGAGCGACGGTGGATGAAAAACTGGATTCAAGACTGAGTATACTCTACAATTTGGCGCGGGCAGTGGAGGTATTAATGAAATTTTGAAGAGAGCAGTGAAAGTAAGTGATTTCCCCACGGTTTGCAACCGCCACTCTCCACCATGCCATCACCATCATGCCATGCCGCCTATGCCACCGCCGCCGTCCCGACGACTGGCCTGATGAGCTCCGCGCTGCCAGATTTACGTCAAAAGGCCTCGATACACAATCAAATTCCCGAACCAATTACCATCAAGTGTCGGGAGTCATCAGTCTTAAAATCGTTACTTCGCCTAACTTTCAAAAGAAAACCTGGCAGAAATGTTACATGTGGCAAGAAATGATGAAAGGTGGCATGCCATTCTAGTCAAAATTGGACGGGCCGTCCGATTTTGATCAAAGAGAACTGTTGAATGGTGAACATCAGTCATCAACTGCTCTACTTTGATCGGATTTGGTTCGGAATTTGACCGTGTATCGAGAGCTAAACATTATCGTGACTCCTTTGAAAAGACTATAAACACATAGGGCCAATGACCATGCGTAACATTCCTAAAAAATGGAAATTTTATGCGCGGAAATTTGGCAACTCTTGTTCATTAGGAGTTTTTCAAATTCCTACTTAGCATTCCTGGCCATTAGGTATATGAGGTTATCCGGTCAAAGTTGCGGAGAATACACGGGATCATGTGGGTAGGACTTAAAATAACTGATTTTTTTACTTGCAGAAGCGAATTTGTTCCGCACTGAAAAAATAAATGTGCTTGGCTCAAGCATACCGACTCTTGAATTTGCCGCCAAGAATATTTTATTTCTTGATTCAAGAAAAATAATGCTTGGGTTAAGCAAAAAAGTGGTTATATTAAGCAGAAAAATTCTTCATTCAAGAAAAAAAATACTTCTTGGCGGCAAATTTAAGATTCTTCTTTTTTCGGTGCGGGCATGGAATTTTTAGTAAAATTTCTAGGCAAGTTTGATCGAATGAAACAAATTTGTACGATAGAATTACATTTTGAAAGAGGGTAAAGATTTTTCAACGTCTGCCAATGTAGGGAATATTTCCTTCCGCCGAATTAATTACTGCCAGATAGCGCTGAAAAATTAGCATATTTCTTCATGTAGATACCCATGTAAGTCTAGATATCTACATTTTATAGTCAATCTGGAAACCTAGCCGCAGCGATTACCAAACACTCTCACACGATTTCTCGAATGGCCAGGAATGCTAAGTAGGAATTGGTTTTTCCTAAGCACGGCAGAATACACCAAAACTCCTCGGTTTTTAACAATGTACCAGAGAAGTCCTATCTGGCAACAGGTACCGACTGGCGCACAGTGAATGGGTCTGTTGCACTCGGGAGGGATTTGGAGTTTAATGAGCCATTCCTATGTAAATTTTCACGAGAAAACGGTTGGTGTGGTTAAAAACATTCTTAGTTTGATATTAAAGCTGCAAAAGCTAAATAAAGTTCAAAGTTCCAACGGAGGCCTCTCATTGGTCGTCTACGTCACAACCAGCAATCTTATTTCCCGCCGTTTCGACGCACCTGTGCTTCCCCATAAGGAATTCAAAGTCGTTTTTCTAAAACGAATTTCGGTCGATATTTAACTTATTTTACCAAATTTTCTTGCAGATATCAGTTCTTCACATCCTCTACTTTACATCTTTATCAACGAATATGTTAAAATCGCATCATATTAAAGTTTAATACATGTAAGGAAGTCCCGAAAGTGTGGTTATGTCTCCCTTTAGGGGGTTTTGCTGGTCAAGTTGATGCTGTTTGCTCAAATACATCAACGCATGTATTAGATATATTGTGTAAAACCAAGTTTGTATTCATTATTTGACTCTTAATGATGACTTATTGTCCCAGTATTTCAGTGCAAATGATGTATGAGTGAGGTATTCCTGATCTGTCCTGCTTACTGCAACAGCTACCTTTCATTGGAAGTTTTAAAAATATGATGGAAACTATTGACATAAATATTTACCCCCGATATCATACCTATATAGTTTTTGTATATACTCTTTGCATCATTAGTTGTAAGTAATTATTAAAATACCATACATTCATCCAAACAGGCACTGGACTAATCGGAGGGGTAATAACTCCTCAACCGGACGGGTGATTAAGGACCTCCAACAGTTCATAGCTGGTGCTTGGTTGGCAGAGAATCTTACCTTATGTAAAATTGATGGTATTTTCAACTAATTTACTTATGAGCAGACAGATTTAAACAAGTGAATATGTTCAAATGAGTACGTTGATCCCTCAGCTAGTCAGCTAGCGCAGCTGAGCAAGAAACATTTCATGCAAAAAAGTAGAATCTAATGATCCAATATCCAATGAATTAGATTCAGAAAGCTGCATCATGCCACGGCAGATAGTTCCTAGGAATAAGGAACCTAAAACTACATTATATGAGAGTTTTACCGTGAGAACAGGACTTATATGTATCCCAGATAAGATTGTAAACATAACCTCACTTTCGTGACATGCTTTGATGCATCGGAAATAATTAAATCATCTGATGCGATTTGTAAGTTACTAGGGATGTTTTTATCAACTAGAGAGTATAAAGAGTCTATTATCGCAAGAAAATTTGATGAATACGGCCTCCAACAGTCTGATAATTCCTTTTGAAAATTTGCCTCTCGACCCCTTATGGGGAAATCCATGTATTTGTAAAATAAACAAACGTGGGGTATAAGTTGTGACGTCACAAAATGGCATCACTCTCCCGTCATTTGTAGTTTTAAATTTTCCCGCCAAAATTTTTTGAACTTTTGGGTGCTTTTTTGGGGTGTTTGGGGGGTCCAAAAATTCTGGGAAAAATTCATGAAGCTCAGAATGATGCACTTTATTAGAAAATGAATTAAAAAAAATAGGTGCAACAGACCCATTGAGTAAATTAAAGAGGTTGGACAGGAAATTTTTGACTAAAACTGAGAATTTCGGTGTTTATTTTGTCACATTTTAAATTTCAAGGGGTACATATGAGAGCAAATTTCACGAGAAAACCAATAAAGCCACTTTTGGAACCTCAAAGTTTTGTATGAACGGAGTTATAAGTATTTAAAGTTTCCAAACTTTGTCCGACCTCTTCCATAGACTTGGAGCCACTTTTGGAACCTCAAAGTTTTGTATTAACGGAGTTATGAGCTTTTAAAGTTTCCAAACTTTGTCCGACTTCTCCCATTGACTGGATCCACTGTGCGGCGGCGGAGCGCAGAAAGAAACTCGCGGGCTGGGATAATGCTTTCAAGAGAAGGTCTGAGGAATGGGTGGCGTTACGGTTGGGGCGCGAGAGCGATGTTTGGAGTTGACCCAGGTCAAAATCGAGGCCACTCAGGTGAATCCCCACACGTAATGTTGGGAACCGAGCGACCACCTCACCACACCGCAGCGCACCGCGGCGCCGGCCGTGCCGGGCCCGCAAGCCCTAGCAGAATTAATAGGCCAATAATGCCTCACTCACTCCCAGATTTCGAAATCAAACTCTTCGCAACGAGTCGAAGAACTCTCCGTTTCCAGGAATCTCTCGCTCTCCTTCAGATCCACCTACACCGTTGTAAATCCAAGAGTGAAATTCGGTGCCGGTGTCTATATAGCGCCAGCGGGGCGATTATTGAAATTGATGGACAAAGCGATAGACAGAGAAGACATAGGGAGTATGGAGCGATCTTATTGGTTGACATGGTTGGTTCTTATAGACTAAGGAAGAAAATGATGGACTAATTCGGGTCTTTAGTAGGTTGCCGTTAGTTAGTCCATTACCTACCTCCTATGTCCATTGCACCACCTGCTTCCACAATAGGATCCCTCCGAATCCCTTTTGTCGTCTTTGTCTATAGCTTTGTCTATCATTTTCATAATCGGCCGCAGAAACCCTAAGGATATGCTTATGCATTCCGAGTGAAATTTATCACCATTAAAGCGTGTGACACTTCGCACACAGAGTAGATTCTGCTCCGTGATAGTGTAAATCACTCCCTACACTGGAAAAAAAAAACACATTGGGTCTAGAGTCCAGACTCTTGAAAACATTGAAAAGAAAAAATACTCTTGATTCGATCGGATTTTTGCTTGAATCAAAACGAAATACGCTTAAATTAAGAAGCTTGATTCTTGATTTAAGCTAGATTCTGATTGAATCAAGAGTACTTTTTCTTGTCGATGTTTTTCAGAGTCTGGACTCTACATCCAATGTGTTTTTTTTTCCAGTGTATGGAGCATACATTCTGATCCGCATTCATATCACTGGGGGTTTTTGGGAGGTACACAGACTCCGCCACAGAATTTCCTTCAAAAAGGTTCATCAGTGTACCTGTGCATTCAAAATTGTCGTTCTAAAAAGTTTGGGTCACTGGGTCAGATCTGCCCTCCTAAGGAGGAAAGCCGTATGAGCATTCGAGAGTTGGCAAATTTCCCTGGATAAAACAAGTATTTTAGAGGGAAGTTATGCATACTTCATAGAAATATTACATATTTTAAATTAAATTCTGTGCAAAGTTGTCTGAATTTTTGAAGAAAAATATTCGGGATTTTCCCAGTTAATTCGGTCTTGAATGAAAGAAATATGGCAACGCCAGAAGGCTCATACGGTGTTCATCCTTGGCAGAGTTGCATCGCACTTTTCCCCAATCCCAATGTTAACGGAGATAGCGCTTTCCGAAAAACAAGGCGTAATATGACGTCATTCACCGCGGTGGTGCATAGCATGCCAGATGAGATTTTAAAATCGAACTTAATTTCTACGTTGGTGACTATCTCAAAACAATCGAGCCAGCGGGTCGATTGTTGAATCGTTATCGATTGAACTCGATCGATAAATCCCTATCTTAGCAATGCTTTTTATCGATCAAGGTCATTCGATAACGATTCAACAATCGACCCGCAGGGCCGGATTAACGGGATGGCCACATGGGCCGCGGCCCATGGCGGCAAATTTTGCAATTTTTTTGAAATATAGCTATAAAGAAAAATCGGATTCAGAGATAAAATTACAAACGAAAAAAGGTGACAAAATCTCTCATTTCTCGAGAGTATATCTCTAATTTTGTCGTCTTCCTGTGATACAACAGAAAGCACCTGTAACCGAGTTAAGACTAAGAGAAAAACCGAACACGGAAAATGGCCTGGAACGGCGCGGCGCAGACAGCAATGATGACGAGAACTTGAGATGAACAGAGAAACCCACCGCGCTGCGCGGCGGTCGGCATGTAACACATATCAGCGCCTACAAGACAGCATGAATACTTCACGCATTGCGTCAAAGATGGTGCGGTCGCTGCGGTCAGCAGCGGGCAGCGTGAAACGCATAGCGCCTACAAGACTGCATGAATACTTCACGCATTACGTCAAACTTAGTGCGTGCTGCAGCAGTCGGCGTGAAACGCATAGCGCATACATCGCATACAAGACTGTAGGAATACTTCACGCATTGCACCGATCACGGTGCAATCAGCGCGGCGCGGCGGCGCAAGTTAAAATTATTAAAGCACATTCGTGTTTGTGATTTCATAATATTTTCGTTCATTTCTTGTAAATCGTAGGGCTTGGACACACAGAGATGGGTTTACGGAACTTAACTTTCGCGTCAAGTTACGTAAATTTTTGCTAGTACTGTTGCCAGGGCTTTCGCAAAAGATGTGTCCAACACGAGTAAACGCGTCTTATGCACCCCTCCCCCTCCTGCACGTTCACTTGATGGTTTTTATTGATGTTTCAAAACGATTGAGAAGGGGGCGGCAAAATACAGGCGGCCCATGGGCGGCAGGCAAGTCAATCCGGCCCTGAATCGAGCGTGGAAAGTGGATTTTTGAGGAATTTGACACGTGTTATCATACGAAGGAGTGGTAGCGTCGCTGATTGTGAGTTGAATCCTCTTGTTTTGAACTGATCGTGAGTTGACGTTAAGGTCGCGGCGGTGGCAGTACCGCTGCCGTGCTACAGAAAAACGCCGTATATGCATTCAAATGTTGCAAAATTTCCAAAGAGATTTATTTCCAAGAACTTCATGAAAGTTTCTCCTTGAAATTTTCAGACACTAAAGATCAAACTACGAACTAAAATCACAGGGGGAAAAAAAAACACACTGGATCTAGAGTCCAGACTCTTAGAAACATCGACAAGAAAAAGGACTCTTGATTCAATCAGATTTAAGCTTATATCAAGAACCAAGCTTCTTAATTTGAGGGGATTCCTTTTGATTTAAGCTTAAATCTGACTGAATCAAGAGTCCTTTTTCTTGTCAATGTTTTCAAGAGTCTGGGCTCCAGATCCAATGAGTATTACTGAAAAATTGGAAGAAGAATATTTACAAATTTTCACGAAAAATTATGATTTGTCGAAGGAAATTTGGCAACGCCTGAGGGCTCAAACAGCGTTTTCCCTTAGCACAGCAGCGGGCTGATTGTTGCAATTGATCGACAAAGCTATAGACAAAGATGAAAACAGGAATGTAGAGGGATCCTATTGGTGGAAGCGGGTGGTTGAAATGGACAAAGGAGCAACCCACGAGGGAATTTATAGTTGGTCCATCATTTTCTCCCTTAGTCTATAGGAACCACATATTTCAACCAATGGGGTGGCTCCATATTCCCTATGTCTTCTTTGTCTATGGATTTGTCTATCAATTTAAACAGTGAGCCCTCCGTGCGGTTGATGGGTGAATCGGTGATCCCGCGGCGCGGCGCGGCGCGGTCATCCGCGATTTTGCCGAGCCATTACTTTTCTTCTCGTCGATGACTCGCACTCGAATCTCGGATTCGGATGATGTGAGCAACAATGGACGGTGCAATGTCCCGGGACTTGCACTCTGGTCAGCCTGGCGTCACTACTTACCGCGGCGTTGCCACAATCTCCCCGAGGCCCGCGTCCAAGTCCCCTTCGGGAGCCCGATTCTCCGCTCAAGTCGCTAACCATGGCAACCATCGCTCACGACTCGGTGAAAGTATCGTCATCGTCACGCCGGCCGCGGCCTAAGGAAAAACGCCGTATCAACATCCACATGTTGTCAAATTTCTTATTATTAAACGCTTATTTTTAGGAAAATTATTAATACATCGCCTTGGAATTTTCGGATATTGTATAGATTAGACTGCAGATTAAATTCACTTAAAAATTGGAAGAAAAATACCTGCAAGCTTCCTTGGAAATTCGTATTTTATCAGATGATATTTGGCAACAGCGCGAGGCTCATATGGCGTTTTTCCTCGAGACGGCTGGACTCCGAACCATGGTAGCGGCTACGCACACGCTCACACATTCGTCATCGGTGGGAATTGTTACTACGAGTGTATACCTCATTTCGTACCGACACTGACTCGTCTTTGGAGAGATTTTCACATTTTGAAGGCAGACTAGCTCCTAGAACCCGTTTCTCAAGCGCGGAGAGGGCTTCTACGTTGTTGCCAGAAAGCTTATTATTGAGATCGATGGACAAAGTCATAGAAATAGCCATAGACAAAGAAGATAAAGGGATATCGGAGTGTCCCGCGCTTTTGATGTAGGATCCGATACTTTCAGGAAAAACAAGGATGGTCAAACTGCAGAATGCTACTATCGGTTTGCGGCGTTGTAGACTTCCTGTCATACACGAAGAAAAAAACTTCGTGCATGGGACCCGAAGTTGAGGTCATATGGATCTCTGAAGTTTTCTGATCACGCATGCGAAAACTTGAGGTCGAGCTGCCGAAGTTCGGGTCAGATATCGAGGCACTTCGGTACGTACCGGAGTACTTCAGATGTGTAGATATGTGACCCGAACCTTTCGGTATATATAGAAGTACTTCAGATGTCTGACCCGAATTTCGGCAGCTCGACCTCAAGTTTTTAGATACGAGATCCGAAAACTTCGGAGATCCATATAACCTTGACTTCGGGTCCCCCGCACGAAGTTTTTTTCTCCGTGTACTTTACTTTCGATGTGGAAAACTACTGAACGTCATGTAACATTTCAGTGATTTCTTCTTCGCCTTATGAAGAATATTCTACACGAGAACTTCACACCATGATATTATTGGTTCCGTCTCCTTTTTAAAAATAAAATAGATGCGAAGATTTCGAAACGCCGCAACCGAGATGCGCATTTATGCGGTTCCACAGTTGCACATTTGATCGAGTCAATAGGAGAGGTCAGACAAAATTTAGTAACTTTGAACGCTTGTAACTCCGTTTCTACAAAACTTTGAGGTTCTAAAAGTGGCTCCATTGGTTTCCTCGTGAAATTTTCAATAAGGACTATTCATTGAAATTTAAACGTAGAAAGTTGCTGTTTGGACGGATCTTATTATTTTTGGTAGCTCTGCACGAATGGAGCATCAAAACGCGATTCTGTGACCAGCGCAACCCATTCTCACGTTGTAATTTCCACTCGTCAATTTTACTTTAACTCGGCAAGTTTTCGACGTTTCTCACTGAAAATTTCACTGATTTCTCCTCTGATTACAAGCCAAAATGAGTAGAATTTTGGACGGAAATTGTTCAGTTGTTTTTCCTGTAAAAAATTAAATTGATAGAGTCAATTTTAGTTGTATTCTTCCGTGTGGCTAACGAAGAATAGGAGCTTTCTGCGGAGGAGAACTGGCGTAGCCGACTCGAGAGGGAACGGTCATCGGTGAGCAATTAAAATCGGAATGCGAGACGGAAGTTAGCGACTGATGATAGCTGAGCCTCGGAGAGTTTGCTCGCTCGATAAAATTCGGGCCCTCGTCTATGAGTCAATTAATGTAGCTCAATCAATGCATCAATAACGCAAGCAACGACTGAACCTGAGTTCCGACGCCGACATCTATTGTACGCTTCCCGGCGAGCCAGTGCCGCTCTCACTCCATCGCCTCCACAGCCTTGTATGCAGAGATGCAAAATCAAACGCCGATTCAAATTGCATGGAATTTCAAAAACGAGAAAAAAACACTAGGAAACGTGACCCCAACTCTATCTAACAAGGTGGTAAAAATTATTTTCAGGGGATAACAACGCCTAAAAGTTCACAAATTTCAGTTAGAATCGAACATTTTGAGCTCTAATGAGTACCAGTGCAAGACGGGGCCTGGGGGTGGGGGGGGGGGGGGGATGGTTGTGTTCTGCTCGTGCAGCTTGCATTGGAGTATTAAGTCGAGGTCACGCCGAAAAATCCATAACGTACTTGTATAATTTCACATGAGATTTCATAAATTTCATTTTGCTGAGAAGAGAAATTTCAGTTTCGATGAAATTGTGACGATTCTTCAGGGACTGCATATGCAACGCGGCATGAATCATTCGAAAATCATAGGTGAGATTTCAAAATTTGACTTTTTTATTTGTTCATTTATTTTTCTTAATTATTTCAAAATTAAGATTTTAAGAAAAGAGACCAAACCAACGTATTGACTTGAAATTTTCACACAATTCCACACACAGAGCAAAAAAATCACGAAAGTTTTCAAAATAAGACGTCAAGTAAGTTCCTATGCATTATGACAGGCTGCCTGCAACGATACAAAACAAGATGCGCGTGTTTCTGTTTTATTGTCGCGATGTATATTGAAAGCAACTAAGCAGGGCCGGATTAAGGGGATGGCCACATGGGCCGCGGCCCATAGCGGCAAATCTAGGGGGCGGCAAATTTTGAAATTTCTTTAAATGTACGTATAAAAAAATCGAATTTAGAAAAAAAATTATAAACGAGAAAAGGCAACAAAATCTCTCATTTCCTGAAAGTATAGTAATTTCTAATTTTGTCGTCTTTCTGTGATACAAGAGACAGCACCTTTAATTAGTCGAGTTAAGAGAGAAACCAAACACGCAATTTGGCCTGGAACGGCGCGACTTAAAGAGAAATGATAACGAGGACTTGAGATGAAAAGGAGAAGCCCACGGCGCGGCGCGGCGCGGCGGTCGGCATGTGACACATATTAGCGCCTACAAGACTGCACGAATACTTCACGCATTGCATCAAACACAGTGCGGTCACTGCAGTTAGCGTGAAACGGATAGCGCCTACAAGAATGCATGAATACTTCACGCATTGCGCCAAAGACAGTGCGGTCAGCGTGAAACGCTTAGCGCCTACAAGACTGTCGGAATACTTCACGCATTGCGCCAAACACAGTGTAGTCTGCGCGGCGCGGCGGCGGAAGTTAAAATCATTAAACTACAGTTATCTTTGTTCTTTCATAATTTTTTCGTTCATTTCTTATGAATGGAAGGCCTTGTCCACACAGAGATAGGTTTACGGAACTTAACATTCGCGCAAAGTTCCGTGAACTTTTGCTAGTAGTCTTGAAAGGGCTTTCCCAAAAAATGTGTCCAACACAAGTAAACGCATCTTCTGCATCCTTCCCCCGCTGGCACGTTCACTTGATGGTTTTTATTGATGTTTCAAAACAAATGAGAAGGGGGCAGCAAAATACAGGCGGCCCATGGGCGGCAAGTAGGTAAATCCTGCCCTGGAACTAAGAAGCCATTCAAGGATCCTTTTCTCGCCAAAAAGAGGCTCCGGGACCTGCTTGTTAAAGGGCAATGATGGTTCTAAATCGTTTTTCAAAAAGTCTTAAAAACACATGGAAACTTACAAAACAGAGAGTCGTTCATGAGCATTTTTTGTGGGTGTAAAATCTACACAAAAAAAGTTCAGAAAAACTAAAGTATAAATCTGTTGAAGAGTTAGACTAAAAGTTAGATTTCAGGCATTCCTGACCACAAAATCCGGGTAAAATTTCGATAAATTTTCCCCATTTTTTTGTTATATCAATCCGTCTCAAGTTTGACGTTGGATTCTGAGAGATCGTGAAAATGAACGATAACAACCCAGCGCTTCGTGAGGGACGAGATCACAGACAACCGGTATTTTATAGCCACGCATGGTAGGCATCGCCTTGTTGATTTCTTTTCATTCCAAAACCGCCAATTGTTGATTTCACCGAATTCCCCGTTTTAATATTTGTTGCTCTTCTCTGCCGTGCTAAGGAAGAACGCCGCATGAACCTTTAATCATTGCCAAAGTTTCTTAGGTCGGTAAATCACGAATTTTCGGGAGACTTTGTGAATACTTTTTTTTTCAATTTTTCAGATAATTTTGTTCCCTATTTTACCTAAAGTTCTTGAACAATTTCTCGGAAAAATATTCATAGCTTTCCTCAAAAATAAAAATTTTATCAAAGAAAATTTGGCAACTCTCAAATGTTCATACGGCGTTTTACCTTAGCACGGCAGCTCTGGCGTAAGGGCGTATCTCTACTTACGCATGAGCCCCAGAAATGATGCATTTATAAGTAAAATAGGGCTCATGTGAACATTGGGATAAATCCTATCTTCAGAGGGCAACGTGTAACGTATCGAGAACGGAGAGAGCCAAAGAACTTGGAAAAGACCTCCGAAATCCGAAAATTCTCACACCGTTCTCAGGAAGAACGCCGTATGAGCCTTTAGACGTTGTCATGTTTCCTTCGATAAGAACCAAATTCACTGGGCAAATTGCGAATATTATTTTCCAAAATATTCAGGCAGTTTTGTACGCAATTTAATCTAAAATAACACAAACTTTCAAGGAAAAATATGCATCATTCTCCTCAAAAATACATGTTTTACCCTAGGGATTTTGGCAACTGTCGAATGTTCATACGACGTTCTGCCTTAGCACAGCAGAATACTGCCATGCTAAGGGAAAGCACCGTATGAGCCTTTAGGCGTTGCCAAATTTCCCCTGGTAAATCACTATTTTCAGGAAAATTTTTGAATGTTTGTCTACCGATTTCTCAGATAATTTTGTTTGTAATTCGATCTAAAACGACTGAAAATTTCAAGGAAAAATATTCATAATTTTCCTCGAGAATAAACAATTGATCCAGGGAAATTTGGCAACTCTGGAATGTTCATACAGCGTTCTTCCTCAGCACAGGAGAATAGGAGCTGGAGAGAAGCCGGCTAGAGGAACAATAAATTAATTGTCTCCTTACGGCTCGGCCACTAAAAAACGGCCTATTGAGGACCTAAGCGCGGCTTCGGTGGGACCTGAGAGGAGCCGCGCGCAGCGCACCTGCCACTCGCATGCCGCTCCGCGCCGCGCCCGCGTTCGCTCCACAAAAAACTCTGATTAAAAAAGGGAAAAACCAACAACACAAGCACGACAAGCACAACACTTGCTGGAATCTCTCTCACGTACTCTGACGTGCTAAGCAAGAACATCCTATCTACAGTAAATCCCTCATTTTCCTTCCGGCAAATTCACCAACGACAAGAATATTATCTCTAGTGGCAATGGCTCTTAGAAAAAGTCTACGAAAAGTTTAAAAGGTAAAAAACATGTTAATTTTAAAAGTTCGTAAATTTTAAGTAAAAAAAACTCTTAAAATACTCGTTTTAGGAAACCCTTTTGGGGAATCCTTTTAAATAGAAAAATAGTGTATTTTAATTAAAAGAAAACGTAAAATTTACGTGAAAAACAACGAACTATATCCTCAATTTTTATGGGCTGCAACTTTTCCTTTTACACTTTTCTGTTCACGACTTTTTCCCCTCGTTTTTGCTCGCAGGAAGTTTATAAAAAAAATACGTAAATTTTACTTAAAATTTTACGTAAAATTCTTCTTCAATTTTATGTAAAAAAATCCCCAAAAAGGGTTTCCTGATAGATACGAATATTTCAAGAGTTTTTTTACGGAATTTTCAAGTGGTTTTAAAGTAAATTTTGAGTTCTCTTAAAATTTACGAGTTTTTTACAAATTTTCTCAACAGCCACTGCCACTGGGGATCTCACATTCGTAGTTTCTACGCGGGTGCAAAAAACGCCTTACCTCGCAGTCCGCGACAAAAACCCGCGGCTTACCTAAGAATGTGAGGAAAATTTACAGCCTTTAAAATACGGTTAGAAAATGAGAGGGTCTCCAAGGGTTACAGCGCTTCGAAATTGTCTTCGTTTCGTTCCTCGCAGGTGATTCGTATTTTATTTTTGGTGAGCTCATTTGCATTCTTATACTGACAAAAAGTGCAAAATTAACAAAAAAAATAAACAAACTATCCGATGATACGTAAGTACTTCCCTTCAAAAATAAAAATGAAAAAAATTGGGGGAAAAACAAGAAGGAAAAGTCGTGATAATGCTAAGTGGTAAGTAACGTTGTAATTAGCAGTTCTACCCACCTATACAGCAATTTTATAAGGTCGTGTCTCGTTAAAACGTTTTTGATGAGAAAATAAAAGTAGAACTCTGGGAAAAACGTTGTTTCGAGCAACTCTCTGACGAGAAATGGCTGGCAGAGACTTGAAAATAAAGTTGATTCCGGAAAAATGTTATTTCGAGAAAAGTTATGACGAGTTACGGCTTCTCACTAGTTACAATACAAGGCCTTGCTAGTGTGTACCTTTGGGTACTTATGAGTTAGAAAGTTGCGATGTTCTGGAAACTTAGGTACACACGCATCCTCTCCATATTCGCAGTTATTTGGAAAGTAGCAGTACTGTTCAACTATAATGTGGAACTAATAGTTATAACGTTTCCTGGTAAAAAAGACCTCTTCACGAGCGTTTTAAATGCGTAGTCGCAAAGTTACCTCCTGTATTGTCGGATTGTGAGAAACTTGTCGAAATTGGAGAAGATTGCCCAAATTATTACGAAGACTTAGGAAAATGAGGGAAAGATTTAATTTTAAGAACCCTACACTATCTAGTCGTATACTTACAATTTACGGCACATTATTGGTGAATGGTGGAAATTTTAAGGAAATTTGACATTACTGCAGATGACTATGCGACTACGTAATTGGAACAGTTGTGCAGTAATCATTTTCAACAGGGTGGTAAAGCAGAAAAACCGGTAGCATTGCCACAATGATGCGGGAAAATCTCGTCAAGCAGTTCAATAACGAGTAATCTTCCTGCAAACTGCCACAAAGTTTTTTGACAGGCTTTTCTAGACAATATTTGGTCTTGTTATACATAGTGTGTTTAGAGGACATTTTGATAAGATCCTGAAAAGATCAGCATACAAAGGACAATCAACACGAGTCTCCAGTAAAATTCAACAGAACTTTGGATTTCAATTCTCTTGAAAAGCCCCTTCCAAAAGGCTATTCTCGATGTTATATACGGCTGAGATCCGTTAAAACGGTCCTTAATATGATTTCTGTTAGAGATTGCTTGAACCTTCTCTGATCACAATGTAAACCATATCGATGGCAAAAGTGCGTAATCACGTATCTCCACTACGGGGTTTCAAAATGTCCGGTCCTACTTCATTTTTCCGAAGGTAATCGAGCCAACTTTCCAGCTTGAAATGTTTACATGATATTCTGCTAACGGAGAAGAAAAATCAAGGGGATTTTCAGGAAATCGCGTGGTCTAGCTTTCCAAAGAAAATCTAGAGTGCGACGAGAAGTCTGCAACGTCGTAATCAGAGATATCGACGGTGAAACTACCAAACCACGTATCTCGGTTTGCGACGTCGCAGACTTCCTGTCATACTTTATTTTTTAAAGGAAAAACAACATCCAGTCTTGAAAATTTCTGTGATTTTTCCTCTTTGTGCGGAGAAAATTCCGTGAAAATTTCAAGGAATGATATTGATTTGGTCTACTTCAAAAAAATAAAATGTGAGCGTAGATTTTTAAACACCGCAAACGAGATACGTGGTTTGGTAGTTTAACCGTCGATATGTAGTTTTGCACTTTGGCCATGTTGCCGTGCTAAGGAGAAATGCCGTAAGAGCATTCGAGAATTGCCAAATTTCCTCGGATAAAACGTTTACTTTTGAAGAAAATTATGAATATTTTACTTTGAAATTTTCAGACACTTCAGATCAAATCACAAACAAAATTATCAGAGAAATTGGCGGAAAAATATTCAAAAATTTACTTGAAAATTAGTGATTTGCCGGAGAAAATTTGGCAATGCCTGAAGCCCATACGTCGTTTTTCCTTAGCATGGCAGCATGGATCTGAGGATTACGTCGGAAAGGAGCTATTTAACGATTGCGAACATGAATATATGCGGCCCTTAGGTACTTTTCTCACAATCAGTGTGAGGCTATGATTTTTGAGGCCCCCGATTTAGTTACGTACATTGATTGGTCCGATTTGAATGGAGCGGAGTAACTCCATCCGAGACCGATCCATCACGCTCAAGAATTCCATTAATCACAGGGGGTACCTAATTATGAACACTCGCGGATTATTAACCTGAGGTCATTCACCTCCACCGAAAAGGCAACGCGCTTCGGTTAAGTTTTTACCACTAGGGGCGTCACTTGGATTCCAGGACCTCAACACTGTCGTCGTCGTTCCGGAGGAGGGTATATGGACAGAGGCGGATCCAGCAATTTGGCAACACAGAATTTCCTCCATTTAAAGCTATGCTAAATAATCGATTCTTGTCGGAGCACCTGGCCCCTCCAAGAATCGATACATTTCCATAGGTTTAAATGGAGGAAATCCGGTGTTGCCAAATTGCTGGATCCGCCAATGTATATGGATTCGCTCGACATGAATCGATTCAAAAATAAAAAACTTGAACTGATCAACACAATCAAGACGACGACGTTTGTCGATCACGATCGACAAACGATTGAAAAGCCGGTGTCGATTTCCGACAGGGATCGATCGAAAAATAAGAAGGCCAAACGATCAACGTGATTCCACCGACAATCGTGAATCCATAGACACACCCGTGAACTGATCGACAAACCCGTGAATCGATTGATAAACTTTTGATTTAGACGAACAAATGAATCGATCGACAAATCCGAGAAGTAGGTAAATCCGTCAATTGATCGACGGACCCTTGAATTAGACGGCTACATAAATCCAGGCTCGGGCTGGCCGTAAGGCCGATCCGCCATCGGCGGATACGCCCCCTTGGCGCGCCGAAGACTCGCCCCTCTGACAGATAGCAAAATAAGAAGAGAAAAAAAAAATTACGATCGAGAATATATGCGACAAATGAACGACAGAAGAGAGAGTTACGAGTAAAGAGAGGTGCTTTTACGCATGATAGTGGCGAACAAAAGTCCAATAAATCCAACCTGAAGCGTAAACACTTTTCTGTGAACTTTTTACCTTTTTGTTGACATACAGGCGCTTTTTTATCCCCCTCATTCATTCGCTATGTGTCACTCCCTTACAAGCTATGGTCGCTTCGATTTTTAGATACACGCACTCTTTATAGACCTCTTGAGAGACCTTTAAAAATATATCTTCCTTTTCGAAATGACTATTGATTTGGACATACCATAGCATATCTCGGGAAAATTTAACCTTCATTAATCTCGAAATTCAAAAATAAGAGACATCTAAAGTGTAAACGCGATACAACCATTCGCGCAAGATGGATGTCCACATTGCATATGAAAAATGTAAGACACGATGGCGTGAGTCGTAAACACGCAATGCTCTGGTCTATGCTACTAGTTTGAAGCACCATTACGAATAAGACAAACGGAAACAAACACAATATGGCAATAGAGGGAAGGAAAGGATGCGCGTTTACGACGGCGCAGAGATACAACTATTCGTACTTGATGGACGTCCGTGTTGCGTCTGAAAAATTGAAGGCGCGATGACGCGAAGCGTGAGCTCTCAATGCTCTGCTATATGCTGTCAATGAGGTGCCGCTCAAATTCGGGAGAAAAGTTTAAAAAAGAGGCCAAAACACACCTCCTCTACCTTCGGCTGCGTTACTCACGTAGTGCTTGAAGCACCATTACGAATAAGACAAACGGATACGGAAACAAACACAATATGGAAATAGAGGAAGGGAGAGGATGCGCGTTTACGACGGCGCAGAGATACGCAACTATTCGTACTTGATGGACGTCCGTGCTGCATCTGAAAAATTGAAGGCGCGATGACGCGAAGCGTGAGTTCTCAATGCTCTGCTATATGCTGTTAATTAGGTGTCGCTCACCAGATCAGATTCAGGAGAAAAGTTAAAGAAGAAGCCTGAACACATCTCTCATACCTTCGGCTGCTTTGATACTTGTTCTTTCTTCTTTTTTCAGGTTCTTGTCGGATTCTTTCTTAGGTTGGATTTGCAGACCCACGTCTTAAGCTCGTGTAAACCGCAGCACGTGTCCGACCCTGCATAAATCGATCGATAAACCTTGAATTAGACAAATCCGTGAACCGATCGACAAACCCGTGAATCGAATGACAAACTTTTGAGTTAGACGAACCAATGAATCGACCGAGAAATCGTGAATCGATCGACAAATCCGAGAAGTAGAAAAATCCTTGAGCTGATCGACAAACCCTTGAATTAGACGGCTCCATAAATCGATCGACAAACCCTCCAATTAGACAAATCCGTAAATCGATCGACAAACCCGTGAATCAGACAAATCCGTGAACCGGTTGACATACCCATGAGTCGGTCGAGTTCAGTCGATCCTCACAGTTTTTATTCTCCGATGGATCCATGCATGTCGATCGAATCCATTCCCTCCTTTTTTTACCTGAACCAAAAACTGATGGCTCATCTCACCTGAGTATAAACGCGCGTGACTGACTACCTGTGACCTGCAACCTGTGACGTCGGCTCACCCAACACCGAAAAAATCCTAGGTTTTCTATTAGAAAGGGTCAACGCGTTGTTGCCTGATCGCCAAGTGAAATCGTCTTTCCCACTCATCCCGCACTCATATCGGGAGCGAGCCAGGCTCAGTTTCCCGAGCACAACGATTTCGCCTCTTAAATCCAAAAGCCAAGTTCAAGGTCACGAGGAGTAGATCCACCGCCAACGTACGAAACCGCGTATCTCCGTTTTGAGACATTGCAGGTTTCGTATCATAGAATATGTTCTCTTTGGAATGCTAATCAACATGAGGTTTTGATGAAAAATCCCTAGTTTTTTCTTCTTTTTTCAGAATACCTATTCCGAGTAAATTTCAAGCGATTGAGAAGGGCTTGTTTCTCTTGGAAAAAATAAAACAGGAGCGGAAATTTACAAGTATAATGCACCGGAGCAGATACGTGATTTCGCACTCTCGCCACCGATTTGTCGGTCGCCTAAGAAAAGCGTGGAGAAGTTTCCTGAGTAGATACCTACGAGGGCTTTGGGTTCAGAAACCCGAACAGCACACAAGCTTAATCTTGCTTGAGTTTGCTTTGAAGCAAGGTTGATCTTAGCTTAGCGCAAGATTGTATAAGTGATCTTGCGGCAAGCGGAAGCCTGAATTGAGCTTTTCCGACAATTTTTGCAAGGCTAGGGAAACTTTGTAGATAATCTAGCTTTGCAACAATACTGTATGGAAATGCAATCTAGTGACAAGCTAACAAACAATCTTCCTGCAATTTTGACACAAGACAAAGTGTGCTGACTGGGAGCAACACGGTGCTAAGGAAAAACGCCACATGAACATTCGAATGATGCCTCATTTTTTCTGACATAATACTCACTTTGGAATATAAAAGTTATTAAGTAATATTGCTCCTTGAAATTTTCGGAATCTTAAGATTAAACTTCGAGGAAAATCTTAAAAAACTGGAATACCAAAATTTACAGATTTCCCCCAAAAATCATATTTTACTGGAGGAGAGAGCTCATACGGCGTTCTTCCTTAGCAAAACAGAACTGGAGTTACCCGCTTCTCGATGGAAAAAGCTTTTTCTCGTGATTTGGCAACTCATATCATGTGTTAAAACGTGTTTTTGCGAAAATATACTGGGGAAGAACTGGTTGCATCGCCAATTCCATAGGCTCAATCGCCCACGTAACTGAAGACAACTTATCGATGCAACTTTGGAGACCAGAAAAATGCTTATTTCCAGCATTAGCCAGTGTCTAATCACACGAGTGAAATTAAATAGTGTCCACGCCGAGAGGCGACGTATAGATCCATTCCTACCGTGACCAAAGAACTTAATGACTCCACGACTAAGCACAGTGATCGATTCATTTACTCAGTCCGAAAGTGTCAAAATTTTCTGAAGGATTATTAGATTAGGTACCTAGTACCTACATCCCACAGGAAAAAAACCCACGTTAACCTACTCGCAAGAATTAATGAACTTTCGCTCACCACGAAGGAAAGCGAGGAAATATCATTACTATCGTTTCAAAGAAGTGCATCATCGATTTCAGACATTTTAGATAAAATAATCGCGGACAAAATTGCCTGAAAAATTCGAAAAAAAATACTCAAAATTTTCCTGGTAAATTTGACTTTCATTGAAGGAAATATGGTAATATCTAAAGGCTCTTGCGGCGTTTTTCCTTAGCACGGCATTATGGCCCGAGCGACATTTGCGATTCCGAGAGGTATCCTTTGCAACTGTGAGTGCAACAGGTACCTCACTCAGAGCACCTGTCAAATTGGTCTGCGTTGAGCAGAAATGGAGCAAGCCACACCAGCTATTGCCAAATTTAATTGGGCAATTTGATTCTTACGTGAGAACGGTTGTGCGGATTTTCGTGCCAATTTCAGTGAATTTTCAACAGAGAACGAAGCAAATTCCTCAAAATTTTCAACGGAATCCGCTTTATAAGGTTCTCTTGTGATATATTAAAATGCCCAGTTAAATTTGGCAACAGCTGATGCGGCTTAGTTCCTTTCTAATAAACGCGGCCCACGAAGTTCATGGTGTCTACGACCGGGAATAAGCGGGAAACCCGGAATTCATCAGGGAATTAAAATTCCAGGGAAAAATCCGGGAATATAATCCAGCAACCGAGAATTTCTCCTGCAGGAACTTTAAGGTACCTGTTGATGAGATTCATGTTATTGCACCTGAGCCGCCATTATTGACCTCTTGAATGACATATTTGACTCTCCAAATCAACATAATAATGAGGAGGCTTCGATTGAGCAGATGATGTAAACATTAGAAACACTTTTGGAATTAGAAATATGAAAGTGCGACAAAAAATCGGCCGAAAGATGAAAACATCGATAGAGTTTCCCACAAATATTCTAGAGAAGCAAGAGAAAACTTTGGTTTCTAATTAGGGGAAATCAAGGGATGAGTATGGTCAAGAATTGAGGCGTTTTTTCGGTAAAAGGGCGTTTGAGACTTCCAGTACTGGAAAGATTGAGGTTCCAGCATTGGAAGTCTTACAACTAGAGAACTTCCTTGTTCTCTAGTTGTAAGTAACTCATTCGACAGTTCTGCTGAGAATTTTTCACTCACTCAGCTTCGAGTTTTTCCTCACTCTTGTAGAGCAGTAAGTCGACTGTGAATGAATTTCATCTGCTGCAAATACTATGGAACATTTTACAATCCTAGCAGCATTGCAAGACTCATACGCTGTTTCACGGAAAAAGTCCTCAATTCTAAACACTGCGTAGGAGTCCGGCGAGAAAAGGGTGGGAGTGTGAAACCGTGGTGTACCTGAGGCTTTGGTAGGAGTCGCTGTATCGACGACGTAGGCGATGTATCCAATGTAGAGGGCGAAGAGGTAAATCCACAGCACTTTGCCCGGCACAAAATACCCGTGCACAAATGCCATTATCGTGGCAAGATCACTGGCTTCATCAACTTAATTCCATCACCGCCGGCCGGTCACAATCACCGGGACGAGCCGGAGCTCACCAGGGTCGCGCACAACATAGAACCATGTGAGATTCCCGGGTTCCGACGCGATTTCGGGATACAGATCCGGGATGAGAACCAAACACAGCACACTTTCGGGAAACGCACGCACACGGCAGGGGATTCACTCGCGCTCACGACTGCTACGCGCTCAGCGGCGGACTGACGCGGGTACTCGGGTCTGCGGCTCGACTCGGCGACTCCAGGCTGAAGCCTCTCTTTCATTGGGTCCGCTTTGCAGGATTCTCTCGGCGGCGGCGTCCGACGGCTGGCTCTGCCTGATTGCGCCTCGCCGCGCGTCCGTCGCGTCCACCGTCGTGGCTCGCCGCCGCCCGCCCGCCGCCGCACAGTGCATCCAGTCAATAGGAGAGCTCCGACACTATTTCCGAACTTTAAGGGTGATCTCACGATAACTGGAATAGTTTTGTCGCCGTAACAGACAGCACATTTTTCTGTCATATTTTTGGTAGTAATGATAATTACTCGACTTTTTTGCATTTATCTACGCAGGGTTAAGTGTTATAACGCTTTTCAAAGATTTATCGCTCTACTTTTCAATTTTAATACATAAATGGCCGAAAATGCGCTGTCTGTTACGCTGACTTTTTACCGCGTAACAGACAGCGCATTTTCAGAATTGACATAATGCTAATTGAGAAGTGGAGCAATAAATCATCAAAAAGTGTTATAATACGTAATCTATTGAAGATTAATGCGAAAAAATTCGAGTGATCATCATTCCTACTTACTAAAAATATGACCGAAAAAAGTGTTGTCTGTTACGGCGACAAAACTATTCCAGTTGTCGTGAAACCACCCAAACGCTCATGCTCCGTTCACAAACTTGAGCTTCTAAATGGTTCCATTGATTTCCTCGTAAAATTTTCCTTCTCAATCACCCCTTGATATTTAAAATGTGACGAATTTAACATCAAAATTTGCAGTTTTAGTCAAAAATTTCATGTGCGACCTCTCTGACTGACTCGGTCCACTGTGCGCCGCTCCGCGCCACACAATGGAGCCATCCAACCGAGAGATCGCTCACCAAGTTTTTGGCTATACCATCGTCTCTAGAATTCTGCCGTGCAAAGGGAAATAAAGGCAGTATACGCCATCAGGCGTTGTCAGATTTCCCTTTTGATTTTAGGAAAATTTGTCAGTATTTCTCTACCGATTTTTCGGAGGATTTCGTTCGAAATTTGATCCGAAAGTCTGAAAATTTTAAGGGAAAAATATCCATAACTTTTTTAGAAATTAAATATTTTCTGAGAGAAACTTTGGCAACATTCAAATGCTCATACGGTGTTTTTCTGTAGCAGAATCCTTGACCATGCTAATTCCCTAATTTTTCCTAGATTTTCTCTGATTTTAAGAAGTTCATTACCTGCTAGGTAAAGGTATAGGCGGATCCAGACACCCGGAAACTTCTCCAAGAAAATTTTCGAAATTTTATCATACAGCACAAATACTCCCTGACTTAAGTACTGGAGCTCATCTCCCCATACAAATAGGCGGACCAAGACACCTCGAATTGGAGGGGCAGAAGGGGTTGAGGACTTCCTCCGGAAAATTTTCGAAATTTGATTGCATGGGGTAAAATTTCCTTGATTTTCCCTGATTTTCAGGAGCTCCTTACCCGATATAGGCAGGCGGAACCAGACACTTCGAACGGGAGGGGCAGAAAGGGGGCCCGGGGGCTTCCCCCAGAAAATTTGCGAAATGTTAATGTATAGTATAAAAATAATTATAAAGTGTGCAGTTTGAGTCCATCTCGTCATGAATCATTACGAAATATGATCACCCTTATTTCTTCTTCCTCCGTTCCTTTCCTCTTTTTTATTCGCTTTTTCTTCCTCCTTTTTTTGGGAGGAACGGGAGAGGGGAGGGGGTACGTCCTCTACTACCCTTCCTGGATTTGCCCATGTTGTAGCATCATTATTACGGATGGAAATTGCGTTTAATGTTAAAGACACTACACGGTTAAATAAAAAGTTCGGTGTTTCTAGTTATTTTGGAGTTGCTTTGATTACTTTTTCCTTTGCTTAACGGTAGCAATAATTTCCTTATTGGCTGATGCGCGTAAAGTATTGCCCGATTCCTTAGAGAACGAGTCATTGTAAAATGAACTTGATAAGCTCACCGCTCAATACGTCTGATTGTGAGCACGACAGAAATCCGAGCTATGTTGGGTTTGGTTTTGTCAAGCAACTAAACGAACCTCACGGTAATGCGTTGAGTATCGCGTGATGTCTAAGGCGCGAGAGACCTGAGTAGTCTCGATGAATGATTAGTCGTTATAAAGTAAACTTGATAATCTCACCACTTGCCGGAATCACACGCTGAATTTGACAGCTGAATATGAAAGTCAAGAGTCATCGCTCAACGGTTGAAATTTCGCAAATTCGAGTTAATTTCATCTAGATGTTTATCAAATCTGTTTAAACAGTTCAGACAAATCCGACATTGTCCGATGGTCGCTGAGAATCGTTGGGCATCGGGCCGATGACTTCCACATTCAAGCCACATTCAGCTCCCACATTCAACGTGTGATTGCGGCAACTCAGGACGTCCTGAGTAAGACAGAGAATCCAAGCTTCCAAGCTATGTTGGGTTTGGTCGGGTCAAGCACCAAAACTAACTTCACGGTAATGCGTTGAGTATCGCGTGATGTTGAAGGCGCGAGAGACCTGAGTCGTCTCGATGAATGATTGTCACCACTCTCTAACCGTTTTCGTCCAAAACCAGCCAAAGTTTGCGATGGATGTTGCTACTGATCAAAATATGTTGTAATATCGGACTAACACAGTAAAAATTTCCGTATTTCCCGGTCGTTAACACCATGGCGTTAAAACTGCAAATTTCTACGTTGACTCCGTTGGATTATATTTTTCAAGAAGTGCTCATTGCGGAGATTTTCACGAGAAAACCAATAGCATCACTTTCAAAGCTTTGTATTTTCGAAGATGCAAGCTTTTGAAGTGTGCACATGATATCCAAGCTCTCTCATTGGTGCGATCCACCGTGCGGCGCGGCTGCCGTGGTGCAGTGGCAGTGCCTAACCTCAAACAAACCCCGAAAACAGTTCGGTTTTCAACGTGCCCGCGGCCAGATCCGCTTCTTCTTCTGCCGACTGGTTCTGTAATTGGAACGAATATTCGGGCCACCACTGGACGAACATATTCGCGCGAGGTGTCAACCGTATTGCCGTATGCTAGGCAAAATCCTCGTATGAGCCCTCAGATGCTGCCAACTTTCTCTCGATAAAATTATTGGTTTTGTAGAAAGTAATCAATTTTTCTATTTGAAATTTTCGGACTAATTTCAAATTAATTTTTACAAGAAATTGAAAAAAAAATTATTTACAATTAATTTAAAAATTTCTTTTTAATCGAAGACAATTTAGCAACGCCCGAAGGCTCATACTGTGTTCCTCCTTAACACGGTAGCGCTGGACGCACGTGCTGTCGTGCTAAGGAAAAGCGCCGTATGAGCCTTCAGACGTTGCCAAAATTATCCAGACGGATCACGAATTTCCGATGAAATCAGTAAATGTTTTTCCACCCCCTGGTGAAAATTGGCAGTAGAATCAGTGTTCCAAAATACCACAGACCTACAGCCGGCTGTAAGATTTCCAATAGCTTCTATAGCCGGCTACACAATTTCTTATAGCCTGTTATAGCCGATGGCGATTAAACAACAGCCAGGAGAGGAAGAATACGTAGAAGAAGAAGAAGAGGAACAAGATGAACAGGAATAAGATGAGGAAAAAGAAGAGGAGGGGAAAAAAGATAGAGAAGAAGGTGGTTGCGCCGGAGATCCTGAGGTGATTCGTCCCCGGTAGTAAAGAAATGATATTCGTATTTTGAAAACACAATTTTCACTGGAATAAAAAACTATAAACTTACGTTTAATACGCTTACGTCAAAAACAACCATATCCTAGGCGTTACGAGAGATAGATCGTCAACATACCTGAAACAGATTAAAAGAAAATTCGGTTAACTACAAAAAAACAATAGAGCGATTTGCCGAGATTTCAAAATCTGATTTTCGATCAACTTTAAGGAAAATCCCAAATTCAAAATTTTTCCGCTGCGGAGAGCGGATGTAGCTCTCGAAATACTGCCCTCCTATAATTAGCATCCTGATTTTTTCCCTGGTAAAAATTGGCAGTAGAATCTGTGTTCCAAAATACTATAGACCTACAGCCGGCTGTAAGATTTCCAATAGCTTCTATAGCCGGCTACACAATTTCTTATAGCCTGTTATAGCCGATGGCGATTAAGCAACAGCCAGGCGATAAAGTGTATGCTAAACGTTACTAATTGCGGATGCTAGGACTTAGTGAGTTTTTGGAATACTGCTCTCTTTTTGGGTCGTAGTATCTTGATTTATTTTGCTCCGTACTTTTGATGGATGCCTGCCATTACTAATATATTAGAGCGCCTTCAGTTTCGTATGATACTGTGCAATACCTCTGGTGTGAAATAGTTGCTTCAAGCGCCGTGGCAGGCGGGCAGCCAGCGCGAAACGCGCATTGGCGCCTACAAACCTAACAGGGATACTTCACGCGTTGCGCAATGCGTGAAGTATCCCTGTTAGGTTTGTAGGCGCCAGTGCGACGCCGCTCCGCTTTGTGTTTGGCTCTAATATTTAATCTCGCGGAGTCAGCGTTTTTCAACTCATGATTTTGAAATGTTTGCACACTCCTGTATGGATTATTCTCATTTTAATTGATGAAAAAAAATATGTATTAAAGGAAAATATAATGTGTGTTTTGTAAATATTAAGGTGGTTCCGTATCAAACTATGATTTCCAAAGCACACGAATTTCTACACAATTTCTTACAGCCTTTTATAATCGATGGCGAAAAAGCAACAGCCAGGCGATAAAGTGTAATACTGACAAACATGAGAACATGAGCATGCTGTCGCCGGTTTTTACTGAGCGCCTTCAATTTTCACGAGTAGGCAATACATTGATCTAGGTGCATGTTGATTTGTATGCTTGTCGCCGTGTTGTTCCGCCAGTTGAATGGAGGTCAAGTGCGTTTTATAATGGTGTCAAGCTCCATGTTGATGAACTTCGATGACTTGAGCGGCAGAAAAAAGAAGAAAAAAAGAACAGTCAGTTAGCATCCATAAATCTGTCGCCGCGTCCTCTTAACTTCGCTTAATTTGAGGAACATCACGCAAATTTTTAAAAATTGACGTCGACTAACTTTCCACCTAGAAGATGAAGCATAACAGGAATTCCGCAATATCATAAACTGAGATGCGTGGTTTGAGAGTTTCATCGTCGAAAAGCACGTATCTGCTTTGAGAAATTAAAAACACGCACGTGGGCTGATATTTGTATTTGATGGAAAAAGCGAAATCCAAAAAAGATAAACGGAGTATGGAACGATCCAATTGGTTCAAGTGGGTGGTTTTGATAGACTAAGGAAGAAAATGGACAGAAATGATCACATGATGGTTCGTTGACAGAATGGATGAAGAGAGACTGGCAAAAGTTTGTATGACTGGACAACCCATAGGGAAAAGACTGCCTGGACGACCGCCTAAGAGATGGGCATCTCTCTTCGCCTGAAGATGATTGAATGTTCCTGTTGCTATTTGTTTTATTGACTTGACGAATCTTTACAGATAATTATTATATTTTTAATATTTTGTGCTCGGCACTCGAAGGCTTGACAAACAGGGTCATGCCCTAGTCGTTAGTAGAAGAAGAAGAAGAAGAAGGAAGAAGAAAATGATGGATTGAATGCAGGGTCTCTCGTAGATTGCCGTCAGTTAGTTAGTCTACATATTACCTCCTTCCATTGTCCATTGCATTGCAACCACCCTCTCCCATCAAGACTTTTTTGTCTATAGCTTTGTCTTTCAATTTCAATAATAGGCCTGTTGATTGCACAGTCACCTGAATGCGCTTGAGTCCAACGATCATTCTTCACTAAAAATGGACTTTTTGCAGTTAGGAACTAATGTACAATGTCTGGCCCGGTTTAGAAACAACGTATGTACCATTGGCTCCCCTAGGCACACGAGTGTTTTTTTCGATGAGCCGGAGATTGCAGTTCCTAACGAGTATTTGCATAATGTAGTCCGAATGATTTTTGATGCTAGCTCAGAGCGGAGCTTGGCATAGTAGCAGCTGGAAAACGCGAGCGTATGTGTAACACAGGCGTCAACAATTATGAAATATATCCTGATTTTTCACGGTTGCTGACAAATATGGTCCTCCGAGTTTGGAATGTTTCCTCTTATTTATCGAAAATGAGTAAACAGGCCTCGGCCATTACGTAAGATGCATTATCACATGAGTAAATAACTTCGGAGCGATGGTCTCCATGCCATGGTCATTGTTTACAAGCTAACGCTCGCAAAAAAAGAAATGAAATTCAGAAAAAAAAGGAGATTCACCTGGCCGTCCGTTCTGCGGCCACCTGGGTGTCTACTAAAATACTGCCGTGCTAAGGGAGAACGCCGTATAAACATTCGAGAGTTGCCAAATTTCCTTCTATTGAATGTTCATTTTTTAAGAAAGTTCTGAATATTTTTCCTTTATATTTTCAGAATACTTACGTGAAATTGCGCACTAAATTATCTAAAACATTAGGAGGAAAATATTCATGAATTTACCAGAAAATCGCGTTTTATCAAAGGAAATTTGGCAACGCCTGAAGGTTCATAGCATACGCGTTTTTCCTTAGCACGGCAGAAGAGGCTGGCCAAAAATCAGTATTTTGACAGTACTTTTTCAGTACCTTAATTTGACGAAATTCGAAAAATTCCGAACATTTGAATTTCTCGCTCAAATTGCGACAAAAATGACAAAACAATGAAAACAATTCTGGACCTTCTTGCGGAATTTCCGCACTTTTACAGTACTTCCGGAACCGCCCTTAAATAATCAGTACTATCTCCGGGCTTGTAGACACCCAGGCCACACTATCTCTTATTAGCATGATCGAATGATCAACGTCGTCAGGGATGGGGGACTGAGAGCCGGAGGGGAGGGGGAGAGAGAAGGGGCTTCATGGAGCTCTTGCATGTGTCAGGAATTTGCGATTTAATTACTAAGCCTCACGGTAAATTTCGCGGGTGCCACTGAGTTTTCTCTGAAATCAACTCCCGAGCTCATGGAAAGCTCTCAAAGTTAAGGACATAATGGAGGGGATATCCCACGATAACCAGAGAGTCCACCTCTTCATCCAGTCAAACTCGCCACGCAACATTGGGAGCAAATACATTAGAAGGTTACCGTCGTTCAAGTTTTCGAGTCCCCAAACAAAATGGCAACCCTGCTAATAATGCATTTGCTCCTTATCTTCGCGTGGACAGTTTGACTGGATAAAGAGGTGGACTCTCAGGGTAGCGTGGAGTATCCTCTTTATTGCGGCCTCAACTTTGAGTTCTTCTTTTGGGCTTGGCCTTAACTTCGAGTGCTTCTTATGGCTTGGCAATTGACTTCAGAGAAAACCAGTGGCATAATCGTGTTCCTCACAAAATTTTACAACAGAACAAGCCTTGATCGCCAATCCCACACACATGCAAGAACTCTTGTACATTGTAACGTTGCAACTTTTTAACCGAAAACTATTTCGTCATTCATTAAGGGGTGCATGTTCCGCATTGACTAAAAGTAACGTCGACTTCCAGACTTAACTTTTATCTACCCGACATCCCCCCCCCCCCCCCATCCCACGATGAGGTATATCGATGGACAAAGTGAGAAACCGCGTATCTCCGTTGCGACGTTACCGACTTTCTGTCATACTTCATTTTTTATTTGGAAAACGAGTCATTGTAATTTCTTCAAAAATTCATCGACTTTCTCCTCGAGTTGGCAGAATATTCTGTAAGAATTTCAAGTTACGATTAAAGTCGACTTGTTTCTCTTCGAAAAAATAGAACAGGAGCAGGACTCTCGAAACATCGCAATAGACATACGCGGTTTCGCTTTTCGGTCATCGATATTTTGTTCTGTCGCGTCACGTATTTCTTACTTCAAGTGGGACTTTTCCATCGAAAAATTTGAGCTTCGAGACCCGATTTCTAGGCGATATTTGAGGAAATGTGAGGATGGTGGATTTAGCGTCGCGCTACGCGGGAGCGATTAGTGAACGGAGCCACAGGTTGGCAAGGACAGATATAGCCAAGTGCGGAGGAGACGGCGAGGGGCGGGAGGGAGGCCTAAATCGGGGATGTCACAGACTGGACTCGCCTTCAATTGGAGACATCCTGGAATAATATGGTGTTTGTGACTAGGCGCATTATGTAACTCTCAAGATCCTTCGGCTCCGAATCGAAATTCAAAGCTCCTTCACTTGTTGCAAATTGAGCCTCCTCTGCTTCGTGTCGGCTCCGCGCTCCGCTCGACGTATCCCAGCTTCACCTGACGCTTCACTCCCGCCGACACTTCCTAGACGGACTCGCGGGTCGGCCGACTCGTGTCCAGTCTCTCATCGGTCGTGTCCGATACCCACGCAAGGGGCGCAAAATCCACGAATTGGGAAAAGCCTGGGGACAGGGTCGGACTGGCACACATCTCAGGGCGTAGACCCGTACTGCCGTGCCAAGGAAGAGCGCCGTATGAACCTCCAGGCATTGCCAAATTTCCTTTGAGAAAACACGGATTTCCTGGTAAAATGAATATTTTCTTTCCGATCTTCCTGATGATTTTGCTCGCAATTTCATCTAAAGTTCCTGAAAGTTTCAAGGAAAAATATTCATTACTATCTTCAAAAATGAACATTTTATCGAAGGAAACTTGGCAACTCTCGAATGTTCATACGGCGTTCTTCCTTAGCAGGGCAGCGTAGCCGGCTAAAGGGGCGTGAAGTGATATTTTTACGAGGTGGGGGGGGGGGGGAGGAGGAGGCACCCCGACGTGAAAGGCGGTCCAGAAATCTCTGGCAAATCAGCACAATTTTACGCTATTTTCAGCTTCGAAGTTTATAAAGTGGACCACATTTTGCAATAAGGAACCACTGTTTCTGGCTCATTTTAGAAACAACATATGGATCGCATTTAGCAAAAAGGAACCAGCGCGATTACAGTGTTGTCAAAATGTTGTTTCTGCATGGTTATGTAAAAAATCTCTCAAAATTGCAAATAGATTTTGCTTTCCACCAAAAAATTGTTAATTTCAAAGGAAAAAAGTTGTGTACATTTTAATACTGTGCATATATTGAGTATTTTCTTTAAAAAAAAAGAAGTGCATGATTTTGAAAATACTGTAATTGCGCTGGTTCCTTTTTGTTAAATGCGACCCATATATGACATTGGTTTCCCTATGCAGAAAGGTGCTATCATGGAAAAACAGAGATAGTGGTCCCTAATTGCAAAATGTATAATCCAAGTGATCGCACGTAGCAAAAATTGCAAAATTTAACTCTTTTAAGTAGCCGCGAGACTTGAAAAAAAAGTATAAAAGCAAAGCTAGGTACCAGACGCATCTATGCACCATTCTTTCCAGAAGAATCGAGTCAGAGCTTGCAACCTATAATACTGCTTTTAAAAACTAAAAGTCAGAAAATGATGCATCATTTTCAGGTTTTCGAGTTCATGAACTCGAAAATATTGTTTGCCAAAAAGATCTTTTTAACCTCATCGAAAAATAAAGCATTCAATATAGAAAGTACAAGGTGAAATTTTGAAGGAGAGATAAGATACGTTCAGTAAGAAAAGTAAAAATAAAGAGATGGGAATACATGTATATTCAATGCACCAGAGATCTAAAGCAAGCTGAAGGAGGTCCCATTCAACAACCATTTTGTTGGCAATGACAATATTTTGGGACGTTACCGGACATTTGAAGCCTAATTTTTCAAGATTAAACATAACTAAACTGTATTAAAATTCACTGACTGATTGTGAATGGCTTCTTTTGGCTCCCCTCTTGAATCCAGAGATTTTGGCGAACAAGGTGCAGTCATATTTTAATGATATTTTCATTGACCCTTAGATGCTTAAGCCCGGTCAAATTGACGAGAGACTTGCTTAAAAACTAGCCACGCGAGTTGTGAGGGACCACGGTACAAACGAGCCGTATATGTAGGTCTGTGAATATTTGTGTTTTAAAAAGATAATCAAACCTCTAATTGAAAGAAGAAGAAAAAAATGGGGGAACAACAGGGTCGAGACGTAATTGGGCATTTTAAATTTTTCTCTCGAATCTGACCGACACCTCACTGGCAGCATACAAAATAGCATTGCAAATTCACGCCCAGCACCATCGCGCCTTCAATTTTGCAGACGCAACACGGACATCCATCATGTACGAATAGTTGTATCTCTGCGCCGTCATCAATGCGCCTCCTTTTACTTTGCTCTATTTCCATACGGTGTTCGTTTCAATTTGTCTTATTTGTTAAAGCGGTACTTTAAAGACTGTATGAGCAACACAGCCGTAAATAGAGAGCCGTAATAATCGAGCCTCGTTTCTTAACTTTCCTCACACACCTCATCGGCAGCTTAAAGCGGAGCTGCCGAACATCGGAATTCACAACTCGCGCCATCGCGCCTTCAATTTTACAGATGCAACACAGACATCCATCAAGCACGAATAGTTGTATCTCTGCGCCGTCTTTCCATTTGCTCTATTTCCATATTGTGTTAGTTCCGTTTGTCTCATGTGTAGTGGCGTTTCAAGGGCCACGTGAGCAACACAGTCGAAAATAGGATGTGCTCTAATCAATTATCATTTTGAAAAGAAAAAATGTCATAGGTCTCTCAAGCTATCAAAAGGGCGCACGTCTAAAAATTGACTGAACTACCTCCTCCAAGAGAGTGACACATGCTGGATGAGGAAGGGGGTGATAAAACGTCCCCATTGTACCAAAAAAGGTGAAAATTTCCAAGGAAAGAATATTTTACGGATCTCAGAAATTTTATGTATAGGTATTTTGCCCCTTGACAAAAGGTCAAAAGCCAGTTTGATTTCCTCACTTAATGACGCTCAGCATCCCCTTTTCGAAAACTATAATCGAGACAGATTTTCAATGCCTCAAAGCTAATTTTACGACGGAGAGTGACCAATTTTTCGCGTAATGGCGAAATCTAAAAGCGTAAAGCGTAATAGCGGAAGTTTGCACACTTTATTTAATCGAGTGTCTGCTGGTGAGTGAAATAATTTTCATTCATTACAGCTTAATTAAACCCAGCATGTCCCAATTTTTCACATTATCCTCCTCAAAATATTGAGCTTCGGATACAAAATCTGAATTCAACAAATAAAAGAAACCAAAACATCAATTTTCCAGCATTTTTGTAGGCCCAGACGCCTGTGGGGACTTATTGTCGATTTCCTCCATTCACAACTATCATGCGTACGAGGACCTTTCTTTACTCTTAATTTCGCTTCTCTCGTTCATTTATGAATTTTCCGCATTTTCTCTGGGTCATAATTTTTTCTCTTATCTCATTTTGCTATTTGTGGCAGAGGGACTCGTCTTCGATGCGTCAGGGGGGCGCATCTGCCAATGGCAGATTGGCCTTATGGCCAGTTCGATTCTGCCTCGGGAAGCTGAAGGTAAACAGAAACACGCTGTTTCTAAACCGGGCCAGACATTGTAGCTCCTCACTGCAAAATTTAGTCAATTTTTCGTAAAGAATGGTCGTTGAACTCAAGCGCATTCGGATGACTATTCAGTCAACGGGCCGCCGATTAATGAAATTGATATACAAAACTATAGACAAAAAAGACAAGAGGTACTTGGAGGGATCCTATTAATTGGAGTGCGTGGTTGCAATGCAATGGACAGAGGAGGGTGGTAATGTACTAACTAACGGTAATCCATCAGAGACCCTACATTCAGTCCATCTTTTCTCCCTTAGTCCATCAGAACCACCCACTTCAACCAATTGGATCGTTCCATACTCCCTATGTCTTCTTTAAATTGCCTCTCGCTTTTTCTATCAATTTCAATAACCAGCTCACATACGTGTTTTTAATTTTCTAACCCCCCTATGAGACCCTATGGTTAGTCCATCATTTTCTACCATAGTCAATACGAACCACCGATTTCAACCAATAGGATCACTCCAAGTCCCTTTTGTCCCCTTTGTCTATAGCTTTATCTATCTTTTTCGATGATCTGCCCGCTGTAGTGATAATTCCCCACTATAACTCAAATATTGAAGTAATCGACTGCAAAATGCCTTAAATTATGTTTTGCAGGAGATGCATTTTTGAAACTTCCCACAGAGGGGCCCCGGAAACCTCTTCCTCCCCCTGCTCTCCTTCCGAGGGCCATCCTCCGGATTTCTCCTTTGGAGGGGCCCTTGACGGCAAAAGAGGCCCTCAAAGCTCAATCGCCTCCTGACCTTTTCGATACCAGTCCTGTCTGTGGCTCTGCCAGGAAATTAGCAACACTGCTAATACTCCATTCAAATCCATTGAATGGATCAATTCTGTTTGAGGCAGCCCGTCTCACCTAGAATCGATTGTTTGACTCATATTTAACAGGAGCAAAAACAGCGTTGCCGCCTTTCAAGAATCGCCAATGATAGTGAGTCCGCCCCCCGGTCCGCCCCTTGTGCGAATGACTTTTTGGCCTCACTCGAGAAACCCGAGTCCACCGTTGTTATGGAGAGGGTTTCCCGACACACTTACAATTTAGAGAGTGAATTTTCATTATCCGAACGTATTCAAGAATCACCTTGCACAAGCGAACAGCAGCGACGGCCGTGTCCGATTGGTTCTCGCCCTCATCGAGGAGACAATTCGAAGATTGCGCCGGTCATCAGTCATAATGGCTCTTATTCTGACGTCACACTGTCCCACATATATCGCCGTCCCCACATGAGCATACGATAACGTCATGCTTTCCACGGTTCATGTGGAAATATAGGTACGCCTTTATGTCAGAGGAGCGGCAATATGTATTACGGTGGATAGAGACGGTGGCGATTTCGCAAGTTGGCAACATTGTTAATACTCATTTTAAATCCATGTAGTAAATCGATTCTATGCGAGGCAGTCTGTCTAACTTAGAAATGGAAGACGCGTGAGTCGTGAACTAGCAATGCTCTGCTCTATGTTACTAGTTTGAAGCACCATTACGAATGAGACAAACGGAAACAAACACAATATGGAAATAGAGGGAGGGAAAGGATGCGCGTTTACGACGGCGCAGAGATACAACTATTCGTACTTGATGGACGTCCGTGCTGCATCTGAAAATTGAAGGCGCGATGACGCGAAGCGTGAGCTCTCAATGCTCTGCTTTATACTGTTAGTGAGGTATCGCTCAAATTCGGGAGAACATTTTAAAAAGGAGGCCATAACACACCTCTTCTACCTTCGACTGTGTTATTCACGTAGTGCTTGAAGCACCATTACAAAAAAGACAAGCGGAAACAAACACAATATGGAAATAGAGGAAGGGAAAGAATGCGCGTTGACGACGGCGCAGAGATACAACTATTCGTACTTGATGGACGTCCGTGCTGCATCTGAAAAATTGAAGGCGCGATGACGCGAGGCGTGAGCTCTCAACGCTCTGCTTTAAGCTGTTAATTAGGTGTCGCTCAGATTCAGGAGAAAAGTTAAAAAAGAGGCCTGCACACATCTCTCCTACCTTCGGCTGCTTTGATACTGGTTCTTTCTTTTTTTTTCAGGTTCTTGTCGGATTCTTTTTTAGGTTGGATTTGCAGACCCACGTCTAAAGCTCGTATAAACCGCAGCACTGGCTCGGTTCTTTTGGAAATAATGGTGCGCCCAAAGGCTTGGAAGCGTCTAACTCTAAAGGTTTTATTTTTTCATGCATGTTTTCTTTGATTTTAGAAGTCTGTCGGTTACTTCAATACGTTCATTTTTGCAATTTTCACTCTGTACGATTAATAAACTTTGAACCCGAAAATAGCGTAAACTTGTGCTGCTTTGCCAAAATTTTCTGAACCGCTCTCCACGCAGGGGGTGTCCTACCAGGAAATATCACATTGCGCCCCCTTAACCAGCCAAGGGTCTACGCCCTCAGATGCGAGCCAGTCCGACCCTGTGACACTTATTTTTTTGTTGGTCATTTTCATTATATTTTATCCATAGGTATTATTGCAGAAGGGTGGCGAAGAAAATAGTTTGTCAAGGGAGTGCAAAGTACTCTCAAATTTGATCCTCAAGGGGGCGGACGACAACCCTGTAATATACTACCTCTGAGAGATTTGTCAGTGTGACAAAATAACGTAACTACACTTGGACATGAGCCAGGAAAAGCATTGAGCTATACGGACGACAAGGTTCATGCTAAAAGGTAGTTACGTCCTAACGTGAAGAGGCCGGCGAAATCAGAGACAAGAGACCCTCCACAAGCATCTTGGCCATGGTGGAAGCTTTTACTTTCGGGACTTCAGCACTCCACTGTTGACTTACCTACATGGTTGATGTTCAACAACGTGTTGGCAGTTTCGTTTTGCAAACAAGCCGAAAATGGCCGACGTTTCGGAAACTTGTTTGGCTCATGACGTCATCCGAAGCTCATCATCGACCATGTAGGTAAGTCAACAGCCGAAACTAGGGTGATGACTGTTGCTCCCTAGTAATTGTCTTTAAGGAATTGTTGAAACCCCGAAAGTAAAAGCTTCCACCTGTCGCCAAGAGGCCAGTGGAGGGTCTCTTGTCTCTGGGCGAAATACGTGAAAAAGAAGCGCGATGGAAGATTTCCCGATGGCGATGGCGCTGCTGCTGCAGGCAAGAGATGGCAAGCGTAATGCACCGGTGTACACGAGGGAACAAGCAACATGGCCAAGCCGCAAAGCTACCGCCTTGCCATCGCACGAAAAGTGATCGACATAAACAGTCACTCGACAATTGAGTAAGTCCCCAAGAGGCGGCAACACGGTAAAGGTGTCCTCCGATTCGAGCTGGAGAGAGACGGAGAGAGAAGGAGAACACGAGAGCGAAAGAGAGAGTCGCGCAAGCGAGGGCGCCGGAGAGGGGGGGGAGAGGGGGGGAGAGAGGGGAGAGAGAGAGAGAGAATGAGAGGACGGACCGCGACGCGCTGCGGCCGGTACCTGGTACGGTCGTCTCTGGACCGCCTTGAAAGCGTGTCAGCGACCCTGCCCCTCCCTCCATCCCTCTGCCACACAACATACCTGCCTCCAATAGCATGCTAATCTTGTTCCCTGTGCCCGCAGCTGCCGCTCCGTGGCAGAAAGCCGTCCATTTACGGGCGCCACGCCAAAACCTCTCGGATCCGCACATCCGGCAACGCTGGCGGAATGCGTGTGATATCGCGCCTTGTTCCGCACATCGCTTCGAAATCTAATTTTAACTAAGGATGAACTTCGCGGAAAAACCGTCATTACGCGGATAATTCAGTCGCAACACGTGGAGAACGTGTCACGCACTCATCGACCACGAGAGCCGTCATAGTTTTAAACCATTTTTCAAAATGTTACGTTATTTTGAAAAAGAAAAATTCAAAAAAATTCGCAACTCCGTTACATGCGCTTTTCAGGAGTGCTCGGACCTTCTTTGGTTGTTCCAAAACAAGAAAAAACGGTCATCACATGTGTCATGTGTCGGAAAAAGAGAAAGCAAGAAACGTCATGGGCGGAACTATTTCATGTCTCTTGTGTGTTCGGCACTATTTCACCTAAAGAATGAGCTTTTTTTTTTTTTTTTTTTTTTTTTGGTAGTTCTTCCGGGAGAAAAAATCGGGAGCCGGGGATTTGGATTTACACCGCAGTTATCTCGGCATTGACCAATAGGAGTAGCTTTCTGGCATCCTCCAGGACTCAAGCCAATACCTGGATTTCCGAATCCATACCCAAAGCCAGGATTCGAATCCGAGCCTGAGTCTCGGCTGAGGCGGTCGTCTAAGAAGTTGAGCTATCATTTGTTGCTTTGGCTCTAATTTAGAAGAGAACTCTGATCAGCTTCCGGAGGATCTCTACCATGACAGATTCCTGTGGCGAGTAGGCGTCGCAGAGCACCCTAGCGCGCCGTAAAAGCGGCTTATACACACATACTCTGATCAGGAGTCAGCAAGGGGTGATCGAGGACCGAGGTCGAGCCCAGTGGCGTGGCGTGAAATGCGATATATCGATTGTTATGCCATTTAAACCTATGGAAAAAGATCGATTATCAGGGTGTTCGCAGCGAACACCTTAGTAATCGATTCTTTACCATAGTTTCAAATAGCGAGGTATCGATTATCGATCATTCACGCCACGCCACTGGTCGAGCCGACCAACCAAACCAAACTCACGGCTGCATATCTGCCCGGATGATGCCGGAATCATCCTGTTGGGATATTATCTACGGCTGCAACACTATGTGTTGAGTTGGATTGGTTTATTGCTGTAAAAAATATATTTATTTTGATTAAAATTTTATTCTTCGGTATCTCAGTTATGTAAGTTTTAATTATATTCCGATTTTCTTCTGAGTTTAACATTGGTGTCATTATGTTGTCTGCTGAAATGTTTGTGTTTAATTCCTGAAGAATGAGCTATTATCGAAAATTGTACCTCCTCAAATTTTGGTGAAATTTAGCAAAAATGTTGGAGCCTGGCGCCCATTTACCTGAGAATTTGGAATGCTCAAGGGAGGGGGAGGCAGAAGGGCACCTCATTAAGAGGGATCTGGGGGGCACAAAAAGAGCCTCCATTAAGGGGAATCTCCTGGTTTTTCCATCTCGGAAGGATGATTTGAGGATTTCCCTGGCGTTAGGGGGGATCCTGGGTCTGGAGAGCCGGCGGAAAATTTTGAAAAATTGAGTCGTCTCAGGAGCAAACTTGAGCTGTTTCCTTCGAAAAGTTGATTCAATTACAACTTCAAATATAAAGGATGTCACACATTTACCCCCCATATTTCTTTGAAGGAGCCAAGTAGATTACTCAAGGACCAGGCCTCGGCCCCCCTCCCCTATTTCCGCCCACGAGAGGCACCATACTCTCCTCCTTCTCCTTCTCCTTCTCCTTCTTCTTCTCCCGAAAACGCTAATGTCTTTTCGCCTGTCGTGCCGTTTGGAGGAAAAACGTCGTATGAGCCTTCGGACGATGGCCACGTTACCTTGGAAAAATATGAATTATGAGGGAAACTCTGGAATATTTCTCTCACTATATTTTTCAGAGAATTTCGTCTGGATTCGGTCTAAACTATCTAAAACAATGAGTGGAAAGCGTAACTTGATCCGGCGTTTTTCATCGGCACGGATTATATCGTGGATTCCGGTCGTACTTTATTATCTTTGTATCAGAACTTCACCAAATTTCATTTCATAAATGTGAATTTGCGCGGAAGCCCTTGAAGTATTCTGCCTCAAAATATTTAATGATTTCTTCTTGTAATTTATTCCCCAATCATGTCTGTGTAAGATCTAAGAAAAATCCATACTCGTTGCCGATACAAAAATTAAATGAACCTCGGAGGATGATAATAGATGAACTACCTACATTTTGCAAAAGAAACTTCTATTTTATGTTTGAATAGCGGATAGAGAGTTCTTCAGTTTGGAGAAAATCGCGTGCACAGTTTTCAAAGTTGTGTATTTCGATGTCCGTGCAGGAAATACGGTTTAACCAAAAAAATTATTATAGAACAAATCCTCTAAAGAATGAGCCGTGGGCATTTAAATTTGAAGCAGATATCGACAGCGATTTTGAAAAATAGCACATCCGCTGATTCACGGAGAACTTTTGTCAAGACATAAAATTAACTGCAAAGCTAATGTAAGAGAGGTAGACCGATTGATACTGATCAAAGTATGTAGTATGATGAACAGCATCACATATGTTGTTTCTGAAATGAGCCAGAAATAGTATTCCACTGCAGTAATCTAATTCGCTTTGTTTTTGCCTAACCGTTCAGATGAAGGCTAATCGCTAACCGCGATCTATTTTTGCTCTCTCAGACCTTGTTCTCACAATCAGATGCTGCGCTGGTCATACTCTTCCTTCGTTTTGACGAGTAGGCAAAAACAGCTCCTCGGTGATTCCAACACGGAGGAGATGAGAGAAATGTGCATTTGTGCTTCTAAAGTCTTTGTTCTTAGAACACTTCGATCAAAAAATAATTCAAATATCTTTGGAAATCGTTCACATTTGTGACCTCACAAAAGTTGGGGGGAAAATTGAGAAATGACACTTAAAAATCAGAAAAATAAAGTGTTTCTCACAAAATCGATAGGGCATTTTTTTTTCTATCCATTCTCTCGAGACCGACGAGACATTTTGAACTGTAAAAGTCTCATCGGACCGATTATTGAAATTGATAGACAAAGGTCTAGACAAAGAAGATAAAAGGAATATGTAGGAATCCTATTGGAGGAAGTGAATGGTAGGTATAGCATGTAACAGACTAACTAATGGCAACTCACGGGAAACCCTACAGTCAGTCCATAATTGTCTTTTTCAGTGTATAGGAACCACCCATTTCAACGAATAGGATCGCTCCATACTCATTTTTGCCTTCTTCGTTTATGGATTTGCTCTTTGCCTATCTATTTCAATAATCAGCACGCTGTAGTGATTATTGTTCTTATTACTTTTCTCGTGGATCCATGTACGGCAAGACGGCGAAATACAGGAATCACTTTAGAGACTTTAACGCGGTGGAGAAAAGTAGGCGTATCGCCAAACTTGCGTAACGCAAGGAGAAACTAATATTGAAAAATGTCATCATGCTGAGCCGCACAAGGGATGGTCAAGACAGCAAAATCTAAAAAGCAAAAAAGAAAAAATACGCGTTTTTCAACTCAATCGCGCTGTAAAAACGGGGGTTTTCCAACTGTTAAGTATACGAACTTCAAAAATGCGCACCGTAAAATTTAAGATAGAATATCGTATGAATAACTGAAAAAAAAATTGTGTCAAGCAAGAAAATTGAAACAACATACCTTATGAGAGGCTCGTAACTATCGATTCTGAAACAGAAGATGGAACGCCCATTATATTTACATACGCGTTGCATAAAATAAATAAAATGACACACACACAATGAGCCTGTTCATTTGTTAATATATTGTCAGCATGTTCAGCTCGAATGTATCAATAGTTTTTCAAGGATATTTCGCGCCTATTGAAATTTTTGAAAGTTGAAACCAAGGAAAATAAAACCGCTCAATAAATAATGGAGTCAATGCGACTGGTCGGAAAGCAACAAAACAGACATGCTCCCATGCCAGTTTCCTCGGCTGTCAATCTGGAGCTTGGAAAATTGAGTAGTCTTTCGAACGATATTTCCGCGTCCAAGCAAATTGTCGCACATTCCATCAGATAGTATCAAAATCGCGCTTTTAATGATCAAGTTGATGGCAACTGGTCGGAAAAAAAACCCCAAAAATGTACGCTCCCATTCCAGTTTCCTTCGCTTGGAGTCTCGAACACGGAATTCGGAGTTCATTTCCCAATGCTATTTTCGCAACTATGGACTACATTTTCTGGAGTTTTAATCCAAGAAATTTGAGACGATCTAAAAGTTATAGCCCCAGTATAAACGGCGAGAAAACCATTAATTATGTATCTCACCTTTTACTCCGGATAACCACCCGAAGCATGGGATTTTGCGGTCATTTTCCAGAGATATCTTAACTTGGCGCCGATGGACATTTTTCAAAGTCCAATCCCAGTAAGCTAAAAAAGTGGTATAAAAATTCGAGTCGATTCTATACACACCACATACCAACTTCCGAGTCCGAATAGCTGCGCGTTTGATTCCCACATTTAACGCAGCAGTCATTAATTTGAGACAGGTGAAATGCAAAGATTTTCCTTCATTTTCGAGTGATGCCAATTCACATACCTACCCGGAGTCCGAATAGTCGAGCGCTTGACTTCCGCATTTGACGATGCAAGCTTAATGTCTACATTCATAAACGCCACTCAATTGAGTGAAACGGAAATTGCGCCCTAAACCTAAAAATTATTCATGCTGTCCTTGTACCTACTGGGAAAATAGCGCGGATCGCACGCCGGAGGACTGTGGTGGGATTCCTCGCCGGACAGCGGCTCAGCCAGGAGGAAATATTGTGACATCATATAGGTTAAGTCTTGCTCTTGTTTCCCGTGTGAACCGTGGCCAGCGCTGGATTGATCTAGAGTCCCTTTATACTGAGAGTCAAGACAACACCCCTCATGGAGTCACAAACGGGAATAAAGATTACAGAAATTGAACGTTTTTCGTAATCTTTGATCGGCTCATTCTTAAATTCCTTTCTCCGTTCCTTCTTTCATTCCGTTTGTTCCTTGTCGAACCCGAAATTCCTCGGTCCATTCCAGATTATAATCTTTGCAATTGGTGAAAATGTAATCTTTATTCCCGTTTGTGACACTGTGAAGGCCTAAAATCCGGTTGACCAATCAGAAATGGATTCGCATTGTCTTGACTCTCAGTATAAAGGGACTCTAGATTGATCAGCACTTTTCGTGAGATGCTATTGGCGTAAAGGGGCAGGACGCGCGGGACGTGGGAAGCGGCAGCGGTGCACGGTGACGCGCGTTTTCCGGAAATTTTCTCAAGTCAGTCGCTCATCTTCGCCGGCACGGGAAATGTCGCGACTCCGTGCAACGCCCAGGTGCAAAAATTCTATCTCTGCGTCCTCAAAGTGTTTTTCGGCGGTGTTGAAACAACCTCCGCGAGACCACGGCATTTCGGATCAGCAACACTGAGTCAAGCGACACTTGCCTCCCCAGGTCCTAGAGTGCGGTTCAACCCTTCCGTCGACGTTTTGAGTGAAAATCCGTCAGCAGCCTCCGCGAGACCCCCGACATCGAGGATCAGCAACATACAGTCAACCCACCGTTGCCTCCCGCCAAGTCCTGGTGTGCTAGCTGTAGTTTTTGTCTCTTTTTGAGTTTCGGTAGTTTTGGAGAGTTTTTGGAAGTTTCGAAGATTTTGGAGAAGATTTAGTTGTGTTTTTCGGTTTCGTTGTTCTGGAATTTGATCTATGTACTTTGTCTATGATTATTAAATCAAATCTCAACAACTCCTGATTGTTGCCTTGTTATCATTCTACCAAATGAGCTATCCGTGGCTCCTAAAATTTGCGGATTGGTGGAGACTTTGCCTTTTAGGCGCCCCCGAGATTTACGCTGTTTACGCCCCCAGAGCGAGCCCGTGTCAAGTGTGATGCCGGGCATATTCCAGACGTTTCAGTATCTTGATTTATTTTGCGAGGAAAGCTCGTACTCTTTAAAGGATGCCTGTCAGACTTGATGCGTTAGAGCGCCTTCAATTTCATATGATACTGTGCAACACCTCTTTTGCGAAATAGTTGCTTGAGGCGCCGTGGGACTCCGCAGCGCGGCGGGCAAACAGGCGCCTACAAACCTAACAGGGATACTTCACGCATTGCGCAATGCGAGTAGTATCCCTGTTAGGTTTGTAGGCGCCGCTGCATGACCTATGGCCCGCCACATCCCATCTCGGGCCCTGGTACCAGTTTTAAAGTCCGGGCCCCAAGCAAGGAGGGGGGGGGGGGTCCGAGGGGCATCCCCCGAGAAATTTTAGAATTTATACGACTAATCGGACGCATTGTGAAGCTTCCATAAAGAATTTTTCCATCAATTTCTGCGGAATAATTATGTTTTTTTTCTACTTTCAGCACAAAATACTTGCGAATTGTTGCATTCAAAACATCTGGAATTTTTTTTTTTTTTTGGGGGGGGGGGGCATATGATACTATTTTCAGTTCTAAGAGGGCCAGGCCCCCTTGGACTCCCCCTTCGTTTGTCCATGGCAAGGGAGTTGAGCCATGAGCCATTGAAGTCGAGGATGCCCAGACTGGAGACTCATTAGCATCTGACGACGGAAGAAAATGAAACGCAGTTACTAAAAATATCCCTCTGTACTGAAAATCTTGAAAATAGATAGAAATTTTCCAAGAAGTATACTTATTTGAAAATTTAAGAAGAATTCTACAGTGCCCCAGCGTGTTTCTGAAAATCTATTCACCTTTTGCGAAATTTTTAGGGTAAATTTTTCACTTTTTCTTCCGAAACAAGGGTTGCATGTCACGGTTCGTTTCAGAGGGAGGTAAATGAAATTGTGTTGCCCACTCAAAATTCCTTGGGGATCTTGAAGTAGGATGCATACACAGTCATTTAAGCCTAAAATGAAAATATTCTGTCAAGCTCTTCGAAAATAAAATCAATTTTTGTGTTTTTGGCGCTAAAATGGCCTTCAAAGACGATCGATGATTCAATTCCGATGGGTTGTGCATATGTAAAATGATACATGTGTGATGGACTCTACGTATTTTTGGACCAGGAATCGATTGAGCAGGGTCCTGAATCGGTCCGAAGCTTCATTGACTGAAAAATGGGCCTTTTTTGGATTTTAGGGGTGTTTTGGGCCCATTTTCCCCCAATTTTGGCGTGAAAAAACCTGTGCCGTCATGGGTAATGATTATCGGGTCATTTCGGGCGGACCATCGAATGCACTTGGTCCCGAGACACTCCGGGGCTTCCGGAGTGATACAGGGTTTTCGAGATACAGGGGATCAAAGTCCCCGATTTTCACTCAATTCTGCAGGTATTTTAATGTTCAATTCCGACTATAAATTGATTTCTGATTTAGATATCGAAGCGCATTTTGCGGTGGTTGATTCAGCTACGTGTGGTGGATTTTTCTACATATTTCACAAACCCTCACTAGCTGAATCAACCACCGCAAAATGCGCTTCGATATCTAAATCAGAAATCAATTTATAGTCGGAATTGAACATTAAAATACCTGCAGAATTGAGTGAAAATCGGGGACTTTGATCCCCTGTATCTCGAAAACCCTGTATCACTCCGGAAGCCCCGGAGTGTCTCGGGACCAAGTGCATTCGATGGTCCGCCCGAAATGACCCGATAATCATTACCCATGACGGCACAGGTTTTTTCACGCCAAAATTGGGGGAAAATGGGCCCAAAACACCCCTAAAATCCAAAAAAGGCCCATTTTTCAGTCAATGAAGCTTCGGACCGATTCAGGACCCTGCTCAATCGATTCCTGGTCCAAAAATACGTAGAGTCCATCACACATGTACCATTTTACATATGCACAACCCATCGGAATTGAATCATCGATCGTCTTTGAAGGCCATTTTAGCGCCAAAAACACAAAAATCGATTTTATTTTCGTAGAGCTCGACAGAATATTTTCATTTTAGGCTTAAATGACTGTGTAAGCATCCTACTTTAAGATCACGAAGGAATTTTGAGTGGGCAACACAATTTCATTTACCTTCCTCTGAAACGAACCGTGATGTGAATTTGTGGTGGTTTTTCACGGAAAACACTCCGGCTCCGGTACCAGAGACCCAGTATCCCCCCCCTTGTGGCGGGCCTGCCTTCATGCACGCTGGGCTTGTCGATTTCCTCTGAAATTTTTGCAGAGGTGAATGCATAGCTGAAGTGCGCCTCGGCTAGAATTGTATTTACAAATGGGTGGTTTTTCTACGAGGATTAAAAATAAACAAGTGGCACGGCATATAACAAAAGAATATGAACTATGCAAAACGATAATCCGGGTATTGGAACTTGACTAATTTGGAAACGCCTTCAAATGCGGCGTGATACCTCACGCATTCTGGAGAGTTCAAATAGTTGTATCATTGCGCCTTCGAAATGCGACGGAAAATTACAATTGAAATGCCTCCATGCACGCTCGGCGTGTCGATTTCCTCTGAAATTTGGCAGTCATGAATGCGCTTAAGTGCGCTTCAGCTAGAATTGTATTTAACAAATGGGTGGTTTTTATGGGAGGATTTTAATTAAACAAGTGGTTAGCAATGGAAACAAAATAATATGAACTATGCAAAACGATTATTCCGATTACGGAACTCGGCTGTTTTGAAAACGCCTTCTAATGCGGCGTCATACCTCACGCATTCCGGAGAGTTCAAATAGTTGTACCATTGCGCCGTAAGAATGTGACGGAAGATTTAAATGGAGATTTTGCCGCGAGGGCGTATCTCAATTGGGCGTATTTATGCTAAAAGAACTATGTGCATAGGGTTTACGTGCAACATAGTTCATTTTAGCATAAATACGTCCAATTGGCCGTGAGCCCTAGACTGAAAGATTTATATGTCAAACAGGACTCATGTGGAAATTGAGAGGGATAAGTCAGAGGAGCGACGATGTACACGTTCGAAAAAGCGTTAGTGCTGAACGATTATGCCGATTTGCGCATAGTTGCGTGCTCCTGGATCTACGAATGTTGTTACCAAAATCTTTGTAGCTTCTAAAAAAGTAAAGCATACGCCTGAAAATTGGACTTGCGTGTTACCTTTCAACTTAGCATGATACACTCAGCACTTAATTTGAGAGAGTAAAACACTAAGAAGTGGCCTGAACTGTACGTAACAAGGTGGAGAAATGTTGCTGGGTCCACACCATTTCGCGGGGAAATCAAAGCCAAGAAGTTCCAAAAATTATGATTAGATTCGAAAATAATTTTATTTTACTCAGTTTCCTACTGGTACTCATTAGAGTTAAAAAAAATTACTTTTGACTCTAATTATAATTTTTGGAACTCCTTGGCTTTGATTTCCCCGCGTAATGGTGTGGACCCAGCACCATTTTTCCACCTTGTTACACTTAATTTGATACACTTCAATTTGACATATAGATCAGCTGCATATCACCACAATCTCTAAAAGTTCCTTCATTAGGTCGGGTATGCAATCTCGTCATCAAATAGTTAAAATAAATGTATCGAGATTATAGCAGACTTCCGACCAAGGTCAAAGGGACAAGCTATGAGGCGCCCTTACTTCAATTACTCAGCCGCCGATCATCGCAATCATTCTAGGCTCCTCCCTCCACTTCATAAAGTATCCTCAATAAATTCATTCAAAAAAATTTCCCCCGCGAATTTCTTGCGATTCCTAAATCACATAAAAGTACACACAATTTCTACATCATTGTTGCGAAAAAAATGCGATTTTTACATCGACGTGAGCATGATAATCATAAACGTCGGTAATCTAAACTCGGAAAAAGCCTAAGATTCTCCTTCAATTTCGGCTGATACCGCATACCTACTCCGGAGTTTGAATAGTTGCTCGCTTCCAGGGTGTTTAAGTAAACAGGCTGGTCAAAAGCAGTTACTGTACTTCCAGTGCATTCCCAAGAAATCCAGTACCTCCTGAAAAGTATTCAGTATTTTTTCAGTTGGCACCTCCATTTGACGAAATTCTCGCTCGAATTGCGCCAAAATGACACATAAAACTTCGTTAATGCACACTGGAAAAAACTTGCGGGATATGTGGACATACCGTCCGCGTTCTGGGCTCATAGACCGAAAGTTCCGGGTGCTGGAGCCGTAGCTTCAATAGCTCCAGGTGCTAACCCTGGAACTTTCGGTCTCTGAGCCCGGAACGCGAACGGTATGTCTACATAGCCCGTAAGCACGGCTTCCACGGCCGGAGTTTTTGGTCAGTGATGGCTTGAGGAACTCCGCAGTCTAAAATCTTGCAGGCAGATACTACTCTAAGAATCAACGCGCAGGGTATTGCATACTTTCCAAGCTTTATTAAAAAACACGCGGTGGCATGAAGGGAAAAGTTCCGGACCTATTCTTGCGGAATTTCCACACTTCTTCAGTACTTCCGGAACGCCCTTAAAAAATCCGGACCAATAGACACACCCGCCTGCTCACCGGGCGATAGCCCTGAAATGGTGCTAGTTTCCTCTGGCCGAATTTGCGGGAATCTTACGACCAACGCGATTAGGAAGAACTCGCTTACTCGAACGAGCCATTAGGAAAAGTTGGACATAGACTGAAATCTCGAATATTTTGATGTTAATTCCGTCCATTAAAAGGACGTTATTCTATCTCCTATTAGATTTGTACTCTATCAGATGTGATTTTTTTTGGGTGATACAGTAGTGAATAGCATGTTAGACGATCAAAAGTGGCGAAATTTCGATTCAGGCCTCCCCTTCCATAGAGGTGAACGGAGGGTTGTGAGGATTCGCACCTTCACTGCCACATGATCACACCACACACTGATGCCAGATTTCAGATGCGTACCAGCGTCATTTTGCTTGGAGCGGGGAGGGGGCGAGGGCCCCCTTACTACCGGAAGGTCTCTCTCGGAAATTTTTTGAAGTTTTAAATCTATTGGAACGGGTTTCGGGGCTTCCGTGACGCAGAATATATGCGGAAAAATTACGTTGATTTTTTTACTTTTAGCATACGGTACTTCCGAACCGTCGCATTCAACACATCTGGAAAATATTTGAAATTTCAACTCTATTCGGACTGGTTTTGAGGTCTCCACGATGAAAACTTTAACAGAATGAACACGGTGTTTTTACAACACAAGTGGAACGCCAATATTTCCCCTCATTTCCGCGTGATACCACATCACGTACCTACTCCGCGGAGTCCGAAAGGAGGAGTTTCCTTCAAAAAGGCGTGATACCACATCACATACCAAAGCCGCTGTACCAGTAATTCCGTGCTTGATTTCAGAGTGGGTCGCTCGCACGCTTGCACGCAAGAGATACAGCCGACTGAATACTCTTTGTAAGAGTAAAGTAACTCGAAAATCAAGTTGGGCACATCAAAAAATCTGAAATCTGCGTGTGGTTTGTAACACGCTTTTTCAAGTTTCCCGCGTCAACGGGCAGTTTTTCTCACAAGGGGAGTCTACGAAGTGACATCCTGGGATTGGGTTCATTTTGCTTGTACATGAAGAAGAGACAAATCTAAGGTTGACGTATTTTTTTTTAGCCGCCAACTCCCAACCGTTCTCGAGATATCGATTTTTAAAGTTACGATTTTTGCACGTTTCCGCGCGGAGTTCCGGCGAGTCAACTGAGCGCCGGCAAGCTGCACGAAGCGTGTTTCCTATCAGCGCTGCAGACCGGCCATCCCATCAACAGCTCCGTGGCCGAGTGGTAGAGTGTTCGCCTGCAGTTCCATTGACCGCAGGTTCGAATCCCGCCCCGTGCCGTAGCTTTTAGGGTACGCCGCAATGCGTTTTTACAAGTTTTCTTTATTTTTATCACACACCAAGGGGTCCGCCCCCTGGCCACTGCTCGGCCCAACCCCCGGGGCGAAAAGGCGCGCTTCGCGGCGAGCGAAATCATCGAAATCGACCGTTGACGGTTACTGGGTAAATAATTTCAATTGAATGATAAAATGATGTTTCAAATAAAAATTTCCCACCACACAATATTCTTAATGACTTTTTCCTTACTCTGAATTTGCAACCGTCAACGGTCGATTTCGATGATTTCGCTCGCCGCGAAACGCGCCTTTTCGCCCCGGGGGTTGGGCCGCGTAGCGGCCAGGGGGCGGACCCCTTGCTGTGTGATAAAAATAAAGAAAACTTGTAAAAACGCATTGCGGCGTACCCTATAAGTCACGGCACGGAGCGGGATTCGAACCCGCGAACAGTGGAACTGCAGGCGAACACTCTACCACTCGGCCACGGAGCTGTTGATGGGGATGGCCGGTCTGCAGCGCTGATAGGAAACACGCTTCGTGCAGCTTGCCGGCGCTCAGTTGACTCGCCGGAACTCCGCGCGGAAACGTGCAAAAATCGTAACTTTAAAAATCGATATCTCGAGAACGGTTGGGAGTTGGCGGCTAAAAAAAAATACGTCAACCTTAGATTTGTCTCTTCTTCATGTACAAGCAAAATGAACCCAATCCCAGGATGTCACTTCGTAGACTCCCCTTGTCAGTCGCCACCAGCCAAGCTTATCGCAGACTCCGCATACATACTCCGGAGTTCGAATTGTTGCTCGCTTCCAGGGTGTCTAAGTAAACAGGCTGGTCAAAAGCAGTTGCTGTACTCTTAGTGCATTCCCAAGAAATCCAGTACCTCCTGAAAAAGTATTCAGTATTTTAACTTTCTCGCTACCCTAGGGTAGAGAAAGTATTTTTCAGTTGGTACCTCCATTTGAAAAAATTCTCGCTCGAATTGCGCCAAAATGATACATAAAACTTCGTTAATGCACACTGGAAAAAAGTTGCGGGATATGTGAACATACCGTCCGCGTTCCGGGCTCATAGACCGAAAGTTCCGGGTGCTGGAGCCGTAACTTCAACAGCTCAAGGTGCTAACTCTGGAACTTTTGGTCTCTGAGCCCGGAACGCGAACGGTATGTCTACATAGCCCGTAAGCACGGCTTCCACGGCCGGAGTTTTTGGTCAGTGATGGCTTGAGGAACTCCGCAATCTAAAATCTTGCAGGCAAATATTACTCTGAGAATCAACAGGCAGGGGATTGCATACTTTCCAAGCTTCATTAAAAAACACGCGCGTGGCATGAAGGGAAAAGTTCCGGACCTATTCTTGCGGAATTTTCACACTTCTTCAGTACTTCCGGCACGCCCTTAAAAAATCCGGACGAATAGACATACCCGCCTGCTCACTGCGCGATAGCCTTGAAATGGTGCTATGTTTCCTCTGGCCGAATTTGCGGGAATCTTACGACCATCGCGATTGGGAAATTAAAAATTTTCGCTGTTTAAAAAGTATTGCACTCTACATTATATTAATTGGGGGGTTTTCAGTTCTTTGAACGTAGATTCTCCAGGAAAAGACGGTTTTCCCAGGTAATCGACCACGAGGAATCCAAATTTCATGGTCCCGAAGCTCCTCTAGCCCCCCTTGGGGGTAAACGGGGGGGCCCAATTTTAAAAATCGGGGCTCCTTTCCGAATCGCAAATTGATTGCATCCAAATTGAGGAGCAAAACACATTTACATCTTAAGTGACTCCTAAGAGTTCTAATAGACCCCCTGAACGGCAGAAAGTAACTCCCTGAGGAGGGGGGCTTCGCCCCCGCCAAAAATTTCTCAAGATTCCTCTTTGGTCGCAAAATTGACGTCGATTCTCCAGAAAAAGACGGTTTCCCATGTAATCGACCCCGAGGACTCTAAATTTCATGTTCCCTGAGCTCCTCGGGGTCGATTACATGGGAAACCGTCTTTTTCTGGAGAATCGACGTCAATTTTGCGACCAAAGAGGAATCTTGAGAAATTTTTGGCGGGGGCGAAGCCCCCCTCCTCAGGGAGTTACTTTCTGCCGTTCAGGGGGTCTATTAGAACTCTTAGGAGTCACTTAAGATGTAAATGTGTTTTGCTCCTCAATTTGGATGCAATCAATTTGCGATTCGGAAAGGAGCCCCGATTTTTAAAATTGGGCCCCCCCGTTTACCCCCAAGGGGTGCTAGAGGAGCTTCGGGACCATGAAATTTGGATTTCTCGAGGTCGATTACCTGGGAAACTGTCTTTTTCTGGAGAATCTACGTCAATTTTGAGACCAAAGAGAAATTATGGAGGGGGTACTGTCCCCCTCTTTAGGGGATCATTTTTGGGCCTTGGATGGTCCGATTTTGGATTTTTAGGGGTCAATTCCACGTGAAATTTTCCGTGCTTTTCAATTCTGATGCGATCTATCCGCAATTCGGTCGGGAACCGTGACTTTTAGCATCGTGACCCCCCCTTTACCCCCCAAGGGGGGGTGGGGGGGTTTCGGGACCACGAAATTCGGATTCCTTGGGGTCAATTCCCTATTCAACCCCGCGGTCTCCGACTTCGTACGACCTATACCAACCGAGAAAAAGGCCTGGTACGGGTGGTCTGAAACACCCTGTACATTAGCAGTGTTTTCGGTTTTGGAGTCTCCAAACAAAGTGGAGTTAACTTCAAAGAAAACCAGTGGAACCGTCGCGTTTCTTGCAAAATTTTACATGGATCAGTACTTAAACCGTAAACTCCTAGCACATGCAAAAGCTCCACTACAATCCTTCAAAATCCATACTATAATTCCGGAAATAACGTGCCTACGAGACCTATTTTCCTTCTTCTTTTTTGAAACATATTTGTAATTTTCAGGTGGTCTTGACATCATAGTGATCCCGGGAAAGGCATTCACGAAAAGTGGCCAAAGAATGGGAACCTGGCAGGGATGGTACTATCCTTATGTGAGGACACTTAAGGTGTACAAGAGGAATTTAACAGTCGTCGCTTTCGCTTGGAGACATCAAATTGTTGATTTTATTCCCGATTTCAGTCATCCAGAAATCAAAGTTGACGCGCTTTTGTATTACCATGAGAAAGAATAAATGAGAAAGATATATTAAAAAATTTGCATTGGCTCAAGAATCACCCAGGAAAAATGTTTAAGTTTCCGATACCCTATACATAATTTTCATCTTCACCTCTAGACGAGCGAAACTCGTGTGCAGAGGAAAAGGAGCACCGCCTGAATCAGTGGCGTAGCGTGCTTTGCGATTTATCGATTGATCTGCCATTTAAACCTATGGAAAAGGGTCGATAAATCTCAAGAAGTTGGGTGTTTGCAAGGAACACCATGATAATCGATTCTTTACCGTGGCTTCATGGGATAATATCGATAATTGATTATCCCGCCTCGCCTCTGAGGTGGGCGAGTTTGCAACCTGGCCTCCATTCCGTTCGCTTGATTCTTTTGAGTTTACAACCGTTGAATTGAAGTAATAAAAAACAAAAAAAAGGCATCTTTCCACCACTTATTTTCGTCATTTCGCTGTCTCTCCGACGTAAGAGCGTATCTCAATTTGCACGTGAGCCCTGTTCTACGTATAAGTCCATGCGTTCTGAGGCTCAAGCGGAAATCGTGATACGCCCTTACGTCAGAGGAGCGACGATTTTTGCTCTCGCCGAACAGTGGATCGAGTCAATTAGAGAGGTCGGACATAAATTTTTTGACTAAAAATGCTAATTTTGAAGTGTACTTCGTGACGTTTTAGGCATTAAGGGGTGCTTCTAGGAGAAAAATTTCACGAGGAAACCAATGGAAACAATTTTAGAACCTCGATGTTTAGTATAAACGGCGTTAAAAGCATTTAAAATTTCCAAATTCTGTCCGACCTCTCCTATTTGACTCGCTCCATTGTGTGCTGTTAAAGTTTCTTTCCAATCCAATTGAAAGCACCTTACTTCGGCACTATTAACCATTGCGAGTTTAATCTATTCAGAAAGCTACAAATAAAATAAAATTACATACCGATCAGATCAGCAGTACGCAGCTCAATGCAGACGATTCTGAAAAAGGAAGCAAAAGAAAAGATTATTAGCTAAATCAAGGCACGGAATATGTTTTCAAAAGTAAAGTTTTGTGCAGGGACGATAAGAAGTAAAAAGAGCTACAGACTGCTTGCTGGAAATAAACCACAACTCTGAGGAAAATTAGATTCAAAATCACAAGAAACCGATGCTTCTTCGTTGAATTTAGGAGGACACCATTATTGCATTCTGGAATCGATTAATTGCGCTAAGCAAGGGATGCAAAACGTTTTTAGCCTTCCCATTTTTAAAATTTGTCTTCCCTTTATAAAAACTCCTTCTCCCTCAAAATTTCACAAAAATGACTTTCCTATGGCTCTACACGTATGAATTTCCGCGATTTTGCGAAAAACACGTGCTTTTTACCGCAGTAGTGTTTAAAAAAAATCGAGATTTTACAGGCTTTCCAATGGTGTTTTCAGAGCCTTTCCATTTTCACAAGCAACCGATCGCGATCCACTCGGTCGCGCGGTCGAAAAGTTTTTGCACCCCTGAAAGCCCTAGAAGTATAGCATTTACTACTACACATAGTTCTAATACTAGTAGTTGTAGTGACTTCGTTCAATTTAATTCAATGATAAGAGACAAAGAAGAATCAATTTTTCCGGTTTGTTCGGGCTGCAGATATTGCCGAAAAACTGTTTCATCACTTCAACGAGTAAACGCGGACGATTATTGAGGAGAAAACGCGATTTTTTTAGCAGTTATGTTTAAAAAAAGAAAAATTACAACGTAATTTCCACGTAAATATCGCGGCAAACACAAACTATTTTATGGATATTGAAAAGGTGTAAAAATTAAATAATGATCTCGTCAAAATCTCAGAAAAATGCAATTGATAACGATACGAGCGTACTATCAATTCAATACACGTCAGTACTTTGAGAGGCGAAAAGCTAAGATTTTCCTTCATTTCCGCGGGATACCACATCACATGCCTACTCCGGAGATCGAATAGTTGCGCGCTTGATTTCCGCATTTACCGATGCGCCGATGCAAGCATGATGGCCTCATTCATATAATTTGATATGTAGATAAAAAGCTATGATTATCCTTCATTTATGCGAGGTACCATACCACATACCTACTCCGGCATTCGAATATTGGTTCGCTTCATTTCCGCTTGTAAAAGCGTGAGAAATCGCGCGATTTTCATCTCGGTATCGCGAGAAATGCGCTGTTTTTCAGAAGTTGCGGTATCAAAGAAAGAAAGAGAAATACGCGATAATCACCACAATATCGCGGCAAAAACGCGAGTAATTCAGCGACATTTTAAATTGATTAAAATCATGCGTCATTCGCCTCGGATGTCGTCGCGGATACTCATATTCCACAACGGTTGATGAATACCACTAATGATGGTAGAAAAATCATATCAATCGCAGAAAATACCTGAATTTAAAATTATGCCGGCAAAATTTTTATGAACGAAGTAAATTCAGATAGGAAAAAAGCTATGATTCTCCTTCAATTTTCCAAGATACCACATACCTACTCCGGAGTTCGAATAGTTGCTCCCCTGAATTGCGCGCGTTAAAAAGTGAGAGATTTCGTGAATTTCATCTCGGTATATCGCAAGAAGCACGAGATATTTGTACCGGATTCGTACAAGTCTGGAATATTATGCGCTTTTCATCTCTCGGTATCGGGCAAAATGCGGTTTTTTCTAGTATTTTAATGAGAAAAATTAGAAATTACGCGATGATCACTGCAGTATCGCGGCAAATATGAGATTGTTCCAGCGGTTTTTTAAATGATTAGAATCATGGGTTATTCACCTCGATATCGTGTCGGGGGCACAAATTTACAACGGTTGATGGAGACTATAAATGATCACAAAATATTTATCTCAATCGCTGAAATACGCGAATTTCGTATCAATGCGAGCATAATTTTTATAAACGCCGTGAATTCAAATAGGAGAAAAGCTAAGATTCTCCTTCAATTTCTCATGATACCACATACCTACTCCGGAGTTCGAATAGTTGCATTTTGGAATTCCGCGCGTTACAAAATGAGAAATCGCGCGTTTTACGACTTTATCTCGCGATATTTCCGCGACATGTCCAGCAAATTCTATGAACCCAAAGGAAATTACGCGCCTTGCATATTGATATCGCGAAATGGGCCATTTTTCCGGCGATGTTGTAGAAAAAGTGAGAGATAACGCATTAATCAATGCAACATCGCGATTAAGACGCGATTTCCCTGATGACTTAGTAGCATCGTTAAGATTTACTCATTATTCACTTTTATAACGCGGCATATAGGCAAAGCTCTCGGCGGTAGATTAAGATCACAATTTCTCCCCGTCTTTACCAATTCCCTGACACTGCCCGATTTTACAGACTTTTGACCACCCGCATTCTATACAAAATACACTGGGAAAAAAACACATTGGATCTAGAGTCCAGACTCTTGAAAACATTGTCAAGAAAAAATACTCTTGATTCAATCGGATTTTTGCTTGAATCAAAACGAAATCCGCTTAAATTAAGAGGCTTGGTTCTTGATTTAAGCTAGATTCTGATTGAATCGAGAGTACTTTTTCTTGTCGATGTTTTTAAGAGTCTGGACTCTAGATCCAATGTGTTTTTTTTTTCCAGTGTAGCTGAAAAAATGGCTATTTCCCGCGATACTGAGATGAAAACCGCGTGTTTCCTTAAAATTACATGAATCAGGTGGAAAAATCGTATACTACTGGCGATGTCAAGATGAAAATCGCATAATCTCTCACTTTTCACGAAACCGCTGCACAAATGATGAGTGTCGGGTGGTGTTATGCTCGCTTCGTTAAATGAGGAAATCAAGCGCGCAACTTTTTAAACTCCGGAGTCGGTGTGTGGTACAGCACGGAATTGAAGGGAAATCTCAGTTTCATGCCTGTCTCAAATTACTGAAGTTTTCACATATTATACTCCTGCTATCCAAATCGCGTATTTTCCGCAGGCCCGCCACATCTCATCTCGGGCCCTGGTACCAGCTTTAAAGTCTGGGCCCCATGACTGCCACCCCCCCCCCCCCTTTACCGCAAGAAAAACAATTTGTAATATCATGAAAATTAACATTGTTAGAATTAAAATAAAGTAAATAAATGATCATTACATTTCAGGAGATTAAAAATATCATTCTATACTAAAAAATCTTTAAAAAAATATATAAATCTTCTTAGAAGTAAAAAGAGTTCTGCACTGCCAGCGTGTTTTTGAAAATGTATTCACCTTTTGCGAAATTTTCGGGGGAAATGTTCCCTTTTTCCTTACAAGACGAGACAAGCACTGGAAAAAAAACACATTGGATCTAGAGTCCAGACTCTTGAAAATATTGACAAGAAAAAATACTCTTGATTCAATCGGATTTTTGCTTGAATCAAAACGAAATCCGCTTAAATTAAGATGCTTGGTTCTTGATTTAAGCTAGATTCTGATTGAATCAAGAGTACTTTTTCCTGTCGATTTTTTTAAGAGTCTGGACTCTAGATCCAATGTGTTTTTTTTTCCAGTGAGGGTTACATAAATGAATACCTATCAATTTAATTGGGTTCAGAGGGATATCTTTCTTTAAAGAAAATATATCAAAAGTTACGTTTTTTGTAGAGATATCATTTAAAACATTACTAAATATTAGAGAGGAACATTATACTGCTTATCAAAAGAAAGAAAAAAATTGTTGTATACGTACCAGCAGTAGGTTATCCAATTGCCCGACGCCAGGCTGAAAGCACTCACAACACTGTCACTGAAACTACACTAAAAAAATTGCCCATTATTTAAAAGATTAAAGTAGTACTAAAAAAACTGCCCATTATTTAAAAGATTAAAGTAGTACTAAAAAAATTGCCCATTATTTAAAAAATTAAAGTAGTACTAAAAAAATTGCCCATCATTTAAAAGATTAAAGTAGTACTAAAAAAATTGCCCATTACTTAAAAGATTAAAGTAGTATTAATATAGAATGAGGACACAGGCTCACTGCAGAGTGAACAAATTATAGGATAAACTATTCTGATTTCAATTCTGTCCATGTTAGGTTTTCCAAACGTATCGTGTCTTATAATCGTTAGCTTTATCTCTATAATATAAATGTATGCGAGTAATGCGTACTTGACGCTAAACGCCTGAGGTGCAAAGCGCTTCGGGGGATTGCACCGCGAAGCGGTCCGGGTAACCTGGAATGGTTCAACGCAGAAATTAAAAAAACAAATAAGTTTATACAAAATTTACCGAAGCATATTATACTCAACAGAAATTTTAGATTAAAATAAGAAGATTGAACACTTTACATACTAAAAGCAACTTGTCTAGGAGGTAAATGGCGCTAAGTTCCACATCCGATGATGAACCTGAGTCGTTTAAATGAATTTTTTTTTTATTGCTCTCATCGGAAAAGGGGGTAAAAGTTCTTCCAACTCAACTCATAGCTATTGGACTTCGTTCCACAGTTCTGTAGTCTCTCTCATCACAGAATTCAAAGTAAAAGTTCTTGCAACTCAATCTCGTAAAAATAGCTTTCCGTTCCACACCACTTTCATCTTAGTTCATTACTTTACATACTGATAACAACATGCTTGGATGGTGAATGGTGCACACTTCCATATGTGATAATGAATCTGAATCTTTGAAATCAACTTTGATCTCTAGTCTCTCTCATCGGAAAATGAAGTATAAGTTCCTCCCACTCAACTGATAAATATTGAACCTTGTTCCACTTTTCTCTAGTCTCTTTGATCACAAAATTTTACTCGTAAGTAAAAGTTCTGGCAACTCGATCTCATAAAGAATTGCTTTCCACTCCACGCCACCTTCGTCTTAATTCATAACTTTGCATACTGATAAGAACATGCTTCTTGGATGGTGAATGGCGTACACTCCTCCATCGAGTAATAAATCTGAGTCTTTGAAATCAATTTTGCTCTCTTCTCTTTCATCGGAAAATGAAGTAGAAGTTCTTCCAACTCAAATCATAGGTATTGGACTTCGTTCCACTGTTCTCTAATCTCTAGTCTCTAATCTTTAGTCTCTAGTCTCTCTCTCATCACAAAATTATAGGTAGAATTTCTTTCAACTCGATCTCATAAAAATAGTATTTCGTTTCACACTACCTTCGTCGTAGTTCATTACTTTACATACTAATTACAATATGTTTAGAATATGATTGGCGCATATTTTCACATCTGATGGTGGATCCGAGTCTTTGAGATTCAGGTTTAATCTCTTATCTCTCTCATCGGAAAATGAAGTAAAAGTTATTTTCCCTCAACTTATGATCATGACTTTTCGTACCATAGTCATTTCGTCGTGGTTCATTACTTAACATTTTAGAAGCAGTATATGTAGATGGTTAATGGTATGCACCATTCCACAACTAGATTAAAGTAGTATCTTTCTACCTATATTGATATATATATTCTACCCTAAGAATGAGAGGTAAAAAATGAGAGGTAAAGAATGAGAGGTAAAGAATGAGAGGTAAAGGATGAGAGGTAAATGATGAGAGGTAAAGATGAGAGGTAAAGGATGAGAGGTAAAGATGAGAGGTAAAGATGAGAGGTAAAGGATGAGAGGTAAAGAATAAGAGGTAAAGAATAAGAGGAATGATAAGAGGTAAAGAATAGGAGGTAAAGAAGAGAGGTAAAGAAGAGGTAAAGAATAGAGGAAAGAAAGGAGGTAAAGAATAGAGGTAAAGAAAGAGGTAAGAATAAGAGGTAAGAATAGAGGTAAGAATAAGAGGTAAGGATAAGAGGTAAGAATAAGAGGTAAGAATAAGAGGTAAGGAATAAGAGGTAAGGAATAAGAGGTAAGGAATAAAGAGGATGAGAAATTGATCATTATGAGATCTGTTCGGAAAGTATCCGACCATGTTGATTATCTCGCCATGAACGGTTGATAAGAGCTTGAGGCTTGGGATCATCTTGGCAAGGACTCTCCTGAGAGCAGGAGCGTCCTTGCCAGGATGATCCCGAGCCCCAAGCTCTCATCAACCGTTGATGGCGAGATAATCAACAAGGTCGGATACTTTCCGGACAGACCTCTTACACTTACGATTAAATACAATTAGGAAATAAAACCACATACACCCGCCACCAAAGCACAGCACCCGCCACCAACCCAAGTCAGTCATAGTCAGTCATCCACGGGCTGAAACGAGTTCGGGTCCCGACACAAGAATGGTAAAAGGAGTTACCGAACCATTCCTCTGCCTCGTTACTGCCGGCTCAGGGCCGAAAACAGCCCTGAATGGCAGCTACAAGACACAGGAATTGTTCGGGAACGCCGTTCACCATCCCTCTTGTGTCGCGGACGCGAACTCGCTTTTTCCCGTGGCGGGCAACCATGCTCAGATAAAAATAGTGACACTGAGTGAGCCGAATGAACACACACACTCAGGTTGGCTGCATGCTCATGAAGCGTGAGCAAGCACCCACGCTTGATGACCACTCAACCATCCTGAATGCACGCGAATTCGGGACACTCGGTGTCACTATTTTACCCGAGGTAGCAGTAGTCAACCCAAAGGTGTTTCAATGGCCACCGTCGGCGGGTCAGGCCGGCTGGTCTAGGCGGTCCGCAGACGCGGCCCCTACTCGTGCGACCACGTGGTCTGCCAACGGTCGGGTTGAGACGACCTGCCGGAAGGTCC
>NC_092797.1:2638287-2655429 GCF_918797505.1 Bemisia tabaci
TAGAGACCATCGTATGTATTGACGCTATTACTAAAGGTCATAAGAGGTCTGAAGTTCTGGCGATATTTCGGAACTTGAGCCAAGCGAGGCTCAACTTTGAAGAATGTCGGCAATTCCATAAGATCGAAACTTGTTTTCATTGGTGCAGCAAACATTGGCAAATGTACCAGTAATGTGATTCACGATGAGCGCTCAACCAAAATTTTTCGAGCCGTAAGAGCATAAAAGGTTGCCCCAAAACATCAGTGATGTAGTTCGTGTAAAGCACTCTGCCTTTGAAGAAATGAGCATAATGTTGCTTGAAAACAAGAATCATGTCATTTACATTGAGTGTTCATTAGGAACTGTTCGCAATTTGAAAAAAAATTGCACCAAAATACTGATGATGTGGTGCAATTAGAACACAGAGTTCAACTTTATTCTAAAAGTGAATTAACTATCGTGTGGTTGTGGAAGTAAGGGGTTACTGTCCTTGACATCTTGAATGATGTATCAGTCACACGTCAAATGAGTCAAGTTTCTTAAAAGGCATGATGAGTTTCGTAAGTAAACAACGCGTGACGCAATCAACATTGCGCACTTTAGTAAATAACTTGAGTTGTGAATACTTAAGTTCAAATACTTTTTCCATTTTCAATTTTAGAGGGTGAATGCAGCCAATCATGGATGAGTAAAAGCAGCGACTTTAAATTTTCTTCATCCTTGTGACTTGATCCTAATTCGACCACTCGAAAGAGATGAAACTGCTGCGATGGATAAACGTTTCATTGGATAGGAAACGCAGTGCGTCGAAGAGTTAGTCGATATTTTAGTCAGCCATTAGACGTGGCTGAAAACATTTTGTGGGGCCAAAGCCCAGCGGTTGGAGCTTAGCAACTTGAGGAAAAGCTGTAAATTCGACCCGGCGAGAGAAAGGGATTCATGATGAAAGTACCTGAAAGAACAAACTTAAAAAAAAAAAAAAAAAAAAAAAAAAACAACAACAACAACAAAACGCAAACAACACTTTCTAACTTTAAACAGTCGCAAAGAACAAACAAAATCAGTGTTACTGCGAAAATCGTAAGAATGAGCAATACAGTAAAAAATTGTAACGTCATTTTATTGTATAGTTTGACGTTCCGCGAAATCACTCTAAATGTCGGGACGTTGAAACTCCCCACGAAAAAAAAAAAATAAAAAAATTAATAACTAAAAAGGTATGAGTTTCCATTTAGTACTTAGAGGGTCTTTTTTTTTACTCCAGTGAAAATCAACAAGCACAAAATGCCCGCTATTCTACATCCAACCCCCCCCCCCCCCCACCCGTATTGTGCGGGATCTTTCAGTAAATGCTGATTTCTTGAGACAGGAAAGTCATGCTGAAGACATTAAGCAAGTATCAGATTTTCACTTGAATAGTCTTGCAATAAGAACATGACCATAAAGAAACTGTGGAGCATTTGTGTCTTTAATGGTCACAAAAAACGTTGCAATAGTAGCGCGTGAAAATACCTTTCAAGTTGGTCTTGAAATTCACTGAAAAATTTACTTGGATTTCGCGAGATAAGTTCCGCCGACAGCCCCTGGCGGTTAGGCAGTAATAATGGTGTCTTTGGCGACACATAAAAAACGCATTTAGGTGCGATTGTTCGTAGAGTTACAGAATTTACAGAAACACAATAGCGCAGAATTTTGAATAATGCACTGCAAAAAATCAAATTTGCGCCAGAAATATTTTCCTTGAACCCAGCGTGATGCCGCTTCATCATTAAAGCTAACTTTATGCTTATTCCAAGCTTCCTCCCCCCCCCTCCCTCTCGAGAAATTCAGCTTAAATCAAGATGAAAAAAAATCTTGATGGTAAATTCAAGGATCAACAAACATGCTTGAGCCAAAGCCTTTTTTTTTTAATGGATGCGCAAAAAGATACAATTTAAGTCGCAAACGTGTTATTGAGCAAAATTCGATCTTTTTACAATGGACAGAACTTAAGCGTCAGGATAAAACAAAACAAAAAAAGGAGAAAAAAATTGTAAAAAAAAGAAAAACAAAGGAAAACAATTAAAAACAAAACATTTTTGAACTAGAGATAGGTAACACAGGCAGGTCCGTCCGGTCCCTGACTGGAAGCATAATGGGCAACACTGTATGCGAAGGACGTCTGTATTCTTTACCAATATTTTTGACTTTTTCCAGTCATTTTTTGTTATTTTTTGGTAAAGCACTGTTTTACTTTCGAGAGAGTTTTACTTGCAGCGGTTTACCAAAAAATCAAACAATGTCAGGAAAAAGTTAAGAATATTGGTAAACAACAGACACTCGACAGCCATCGAGGAAGTTTACTCTCGGCTTGCAAGTCTGCATTCAATAAAGATCCTAACGGGTCTTGGGTATAACTGGGTTTTACAGCGCCAAAAACATAGCATGAGAATGAGTAACCCCAGAATCTGCGTGGAAACGTGAGAAACTTGGTAAAAAATTCCGCCGACAGCCCCGGACGGTTAGGCAATTCCAACAATCCCAGTCGCTGCGCAAGATGTGGTAAGTAAACGACCTGTATCAATATTCATTGGGCTCATCCAACATAAAAGAAAATATTGCAAAATTCTAAGGGGCTCTCGTTTCTGTTAAGATGCACTGGAAAAAAGAAACACATTGGATCTAGAGTCCAGACTCTTGAAAACATTGACAAGAAAAAGTACTCTTGATTCAATCAGATTTAAGCTTAAATCAAAACGAAATCCGCTCAAATTAAGAGGCTGGGTTCTTGATTTAAGCTTAAATCTGATTAAATCAAGAGTATTTTTTCTTGTCGATGTTTTTAAGAGTCTGGACTCTAGATCCAATGTGTTTTTTTTCCCCAGTGTGTAAGTATTGACCATACTACTACCGTTGGCACTGAAAACGACATTTAAGTAGTATAAGTAGTGAGGAATTTTTTCTCCTCTTCAGCGTTAACCTCGATGGAGTCAACGGACACGCCACAATCTTCAAGCAAACAGCGTATCTTACTGTGCCTGATATGGAGCCCAATGGAGTGAAAATACTATTCTAATTTGGTTTATTTAGTGACTTGTGTCCTACTCACATTTACTTGCTTAATTGCCCTCACTGCCTGTTTCGTCTCTGCCTGCACACAGTACAGCGATTTCGACCAGGCAATGAGGGTCAATACTGGAATGCTAAAGAAAAGGACCGTATAAACCTTGGACGTTGTCGGATTTCTTTAGATGATATACAATTTCAAAGGGAAATTTGTCCTCCGAGGGAAAACTGTTGAAATTAAATATCACTGGAAAAAAAAACACATTGGATCTAGAGTCCAGACTCTTAAAAACATCGACAAGAAAAAGTACTCTTGATTCAATCAGAATCTAGCTTAAATCAAGAACCAAGCCGCTTAATTTAAGCGGACTTCGTTTTGATTCCAGCAAAAATCCAATTGAATCAAGAGTATTTTTTCTTGTCAATGTTTTCAAGGGTCTGGACTCTAGATCCAATGTTTTTTTTCCCCATTGTGATTTTTTCAGTGACTAAATTACGTCCTACTCATATTTACTTGCATAATAGCCCTCACTGCCTGTTTCGTCTCTGCCTGCACACAGTACAGCGATTTCGGCCACGCAGTGAGGGCCAATACTGGCATGCTAAGGAAAAAGGCAGTATGAAACTTCCGACGTTGCCAGATTTCTTTTGATAATATACAATATCAGAGGGAAAGTGGTGAATTTTTCCCTCAATTTTTCAGAGAATTTTAATCGAAATTAAATCCAAAATATATCAGGGAGTTATATTTATAACTCATTTCAAAAATAATTATTTTTTTGGATGGAACCAGGCAACATTTGAATGTTCATAGGGCCTTTTTCCTTAGAATAGTGGAATAGCTAATCTTATTCACAGGAAAAAGGGTATAAACTGTCTGGCTATAATTGCTCCCCCGAAAATTTAGTGACCTTCATACAAATTCCAGACAGTGGTAAACTAAATATGTAAGTACAAAATACGTGAGAACGACCTACAAAGCCTGAATGCCTGTTTCTTGTTAAATTTATTAGGAAAATAACACTGAAGCTAGTCCATTTCAGTAAAAGACCATTTTTGAACTAGGACAAACAGTCTTATTGTTAGCCTGTATAATATGCTGAAAAAATATTAGCCTATAATCTGCTGAAAAAAATTATGAAGAGTTGATCCTTAACGAACATTTGAGTTGCATGTTAAACGAAAAATTAAAACTGCGGTGCGGAAGAAAAAAAACCGTAAAACACGAGCACTTGCGAAAAAATGCGTAAACCATTAGAACGTTCAGAGTCAAAACCAACCTAAAAAATCTCTTGGATTTTAGAAAGAAGGGGGATGAGAAAATAAAATGTTACCCCATACCCTCTAGAAATGTTCCCATGATGCTAACCCCCCTAAGTTCACGAAGGAAAAAACTAAAAAGCGACCTACTTTGCTAAGTCATAGGTCTTTGTTCGTCACAAATTCATCCAGAGTAATAGATGGCTAAACTTAAGAAAGATTGCCGCCGAGAAGAAACTTTGCGAAAATTAAAATATTCAAGGGTCAATGTCGTAAATGTAGACCCGTATGCGGCCACGAGCCTGCTGATTTTTTTTTTTTTTTTTTTTTTTTTTTTTTTTTTTTTTTTTTTTTTTTTTTTCTGAAGTCTTTCTAATGTAGGAGAACCGGGTAAAGAGAGACCTACCCCCCTATTTCTGAGCTCCCTGTTTGAGATTAAAAATTGAGAAAATCAGGGTACATTAGTTACCTCATGAGAACTTATTACCCAAAGATTCATCTCTATCGCTGCGATAGAAAGAATTTTTTTAAATTTGTTTTCTTTTTTCCCATTTTTCATGTCTCTCTTTACCATTACGGAGTGAAGAGAGACGTGGTCTGGATTGCCTCTTATATAGCACAGGAAAAATATGGCAGGGCAATGAGAGTGTTCTACTGATAGAGTTTGATTACCATTTCAAATTTCAGGTCAATCGGATAAAATGTGAATGAGCTACGGGGTTTTGAGATTGGACTGCGGGAAGTTCACAAATTCAATTCAAAGAGTGAAATTTCAAATTTTTATTAGAGGGATAAAAAACCGCAAAAATAGACCTTAAATATGGTATTCACAGTATATAATGAAATTAAGCATTGAAAAATTGCTTAAGAGAACATTTTGGCTTTGAAATTATGATAAAATTTACGGGTGGAGTGGTTTCAGGGTAGGTACCAGTTAAAAAATTGGATTTTTTCCTGATCTATTCTGATGTTAGAGGAATATTTGCCTGCTTAGCTGGCATTTTGACACTTGTCTCCAGGTTATATTTATCTAGAACATTGTACTTAGGTACCTAGTTGGATGTGTGGGGGAGGGAGATGAGATAGTTAAACTTTCATTGGTTTTGGAACCCTCTACTTCTGGAGCAGGACTCATATACCCACTTTGAATTAGGAAGCCATGAATCTTGTTTCTGTTGTCTTTCAATTATGTTTTCTCCAGTGAAACGAATCGAAACTGAAAATCTCTCACTACCCTGGAGAAAAAAAATCCCAAGTTTCTCTTTATCCTGAAAAAAGTATGACACAGGATGAAGAGAGACTTCTGCTGCCAGACTTGTAAATTGTAAATAGCATAGACCAAAAATATAGCCATATAGCACACATCCTCAGCTACAAAATGGTATAATTTTTTTTTTTTTTTTTTTTTTTTTTTTTTTTTTTTTTTTTTTTTTTTTTTTTTGAGTAAAATTTACTTTCCAAAATCCACAAAAACTGTGGCACGGAACGAACTTAAAAACACAGTTCAAAAAAGAGGATATGTTTACATGCACTTCCCGCGGTCTGTTGTCGTCCGATCCGGTTCGGAATTTGTACAAGAACGTAGAAATGGACCAAGAGTCCATTCCTTCTTGTTTTCATTACTTAAATCTCAAATAGGTAGCAGCAGGAGCAGAAGTCTCCCATTACCCCAGTCTCTCTTTACCCGGTTCTCCCCTAGGTATGGTCATAGTGGGTGCCTAGGCACAGGGACTCGAGGTGAGCTATAAGTTTTATTTCAAAGAGGGGCCTTGAGGTGAGCTCTCTCTAAGCTCGGTTTCCACGATCGAAATGAGCGCATCGAAATGGGTCATCCATGCAACTACTGAGAGGTGCCGATCAAAATTCATAGGTGCCTCTAAGTTTGTCTTACTTTTTCTTTTTATTTAAATATTTGTTTTTTTTTTTTGGGGGGGGGGGGGGGCGAAGTTTCTTTATACCTGGGACAAGTGCGTAACACCTGCCACGCTTAGTTTTTTCCCGCTCGCATGGGAACGGAGGCGCAATTACTCTTCGCTTCCGGATAAATTTTAAAAAAAAAGCGGGAAAGTTATCGAGGCCTTTAAAAAAAAAACACAAGGGAGGGGGCGCTACCCCCTCCCAGAGGCGGACTGGCCCTAACCAGAGGGCCATCGCCCTCTAATCGTTAACGGAGAGGGCTCTCCGCTAGGAGTCATTATGACATAATTTTTATGGCCCCACCGGAACTCCCCCTGGATTTTTTCAAAGAATATCATAGGAGGCCCTTCAGCGCCCTCTAAACTTCCCTTTTATATGAGAAGGCCCATTCGAGTCAGCGCCCCTTCTAAACTTTCCCTTTTATATGAGAAGAGGCCCATTTTTCGAAGAATATCATAGGAGGCCCTTCAGCGCCTCTTCTAAACTTTCCCCTTTTATATGAGAAGAGGCCAATTTTTCAAAGAATATCATAGGAGGCCCTTCAGCGCCCCTTCTAAACTTTCCCCTTTTATATGAGAAGAGGCCAATTTTTCGAAGAATATCATAGGAGGCCCTTCAGCGCCTCTCCTAAACTTTCCCCTTTTACATAAGGAGAGGCCTCCATTCTCATTTCGGTGCGGCCCGCCTCCTGAAAATTTCGGAGCCAGCGTCCCCCCCCCCCCCCCTTCATGACACCACTGAAGCAGGGTATTACAGGGTATCTTATGACAAAAAGTAGAGGCACCACTTAATTTTGATCGGCAACACGATCGCATCGTCGCATCGGGGACCCAATTCGACGGGCTCGTGTCGACCGTGGAAACCCAGCGCCACGCCCTTGACACACGTTCGAAGTGAAACTTCGAAGTGGTGGCTGCTCAGCCGAGTCTCGACATGGATCCCATCGAAGCAGAGCGCCCCGCGCTCTGCTTCGGCAGATCCATGCCGACACCAGGCCAGACAGCCACCACTTCGGAGCGTCACTTGGAACGTGTAACCAGGGCTTAGGCCCCGGATAGTTCCGCTGTCGCCGCGACTTGCTCTCGCGGTCGTAGCGCCGCAACAACGATCGCCGCTCGGCCAGCTCCGGCGAGGGGTCCGTCCGCAGATCGCGCCCGGACCTGCGGGCTCCGACCCTGTGACGGTGCCTGAAACCCTAGGAATCGACTGCCGCATGGACACAGGTTACCCGAGGCAATCGTGACACGAGCGAATCTCGAAGGGATCCCCGTCCGAGTGGAGCGCACCACCGCTCACCGATGAGCACCGGTGAGCGTTGATGACCTCCACTCGGACGGCGTCCGATCGGACACATGCTCGTGTAACGAGAGCCTTGGAGTCAATGGTGAGTCCACGCGGTTCGTCTGACCGTCGGATGAGCGATACGTCGAACAGCCTCCCAGACGCTCTGTCCGGAGACCGAGCGTCCGGCGGACTGCTCGGCGGAGCGCTCGTCCGGCCGTCGGGCGAACTGTGTGGACGCACCTGCGTGAGAAAAACAATATTAAATTAAATTAAAGAACAAATAAAATATAAACAAAATATACTTACCTGTGTTACTTACCTTCTTACCTAGAGATGGGAGAGAAAAATGATATTAAACTAAAGAAAATAAACAAAATATACTTACCTAAGTTACTTACCTTGTTACCTAAAGATGAGAGGGAAGTAAGAGAAGTTGGAGGAGCAAGAAGCATGCAAAGATAGAAATAATGTAGGAGCTGAAGGCAAGAGGTATTTATGGATAGAAGTTAGGAAGGAGCTGAAGGTGAGAAGTATTTATGGATAGAAGTTAGGAAGGAACTGAAGGCATGAAATATTGATGGATAGAGATGATGAAGGAACTGAAGGTAAGAAGTGTGAATGGATAGAGATGATATGATAATATAACATAACATAACATAACATAACATAACATAACCTAACCTAACCTAACCTAACCTTACTCGAGGTAATAAGTGTGAATGGTTAGAGACGATTTTCAGAAGATTATCATAATTTGCTGCAAAAAGAACCCTAATGTCTGCCAAGTGAGTGTTAAGAAGAGAGAGGAGAGGAAATGTTTTAGAGAGTCGTTCTCGTTCTAAATGACGGTCAGGGGATTAATCATTAAAATTAGCTTTACTTACGTCGAGTAAAAAAACATCCGAAACTTACTCTCATGTTGAAAAAATTTTGCAAACCTTTTTGGACTAGGTCAGTCAAATGAGTAATCTAATCATTTGAACAAGCAAATACCTAAAACCCTAACTCAGTATCTGTTGTACCACACACTGATGTATTTTGTATCATTGATTCTGTGTTTTCATAAATCGAAAACAATTAGATACACAGATAAATGTCACTTGAAATTCAGATTTGGACTGCATTTGGCAATACGGAACTAATATTTCAGGCTTAGAGGTAAAAACACCTATGTGCATAGGGGAACCAGTGGCACATATGCTGATTCTAAAATAACCCAGAAATTGTAATTCCTACTTGCAAAATGTGGGCCATTTCGGGAGTAGATGCTCCATAAAGAGCCGCTCAATTATTGCGTAGGCTACATAAGGTGATTCGATGACCGCCATATTTTATGTCAGAACGACATGCAATATATCGCATCGATTAGTTCTCATCTATTTAGCCACTTGTCATTTTTATCGAATTTTGAGAACGCATTGCTGTTGTCCCGAGACTAGAGAAATCACTCGCCAAAGACAAACCAATTCAGCGTAATAAAGGCAGAGTTTCATTAGAGGGAAAAATATCGAATTCGAGAGCAGAAAACTCGCATTCTATACAGCTACCTTTATTACGTTGAATTTGTTTGTCAAATGTTTAAGTGAATTCTTTAGCCTCGTGACAACAGAAACGCAATTTCAAAATTCGATAAACATGACAAATAACTGAGAACATGAAACTAATGGATGGGACATATCGCATGTTGTTCTGCCACAAAATCTAGCGGTCATCAAGTCACCTTACATACGTGGGAAAAGGGTGGATCTATCCTTGCGCTTTCAGGCGTTACGGAGTAGGGAGGGGGGGGGGGGCTGTCCAGTCTTACGAAAGCTTCTCATCTCAAATTAATAAAATATTATAAAATATTACAGCACTCACTGAGTCAGAAATTTTTCTGTTAAAAACTCTCATCTCATCTCATCTCAAATGGAAAAAAACAATATTATTCAACACAGGTAAGTCTCTTTCGGTTTTCTCCGTTACTTTCTAAGAAATGGGAGGGGGGGCTGGTCTACATCTTACATACTTCAAAGAGGGGGGGGGGGGGGAGGCTATCGAGTCCAGTCCTACGCAAGCTTCTCATCTCAAATTAATAAAATATTAAAATATCACAGCCTTTCGCTGGTCAGAAATTTTTCTATTAAAAACTCTCATCTCAAATGGAAAAAAACAATATCATTCAACTATTAAATAGTCCTCTTCCGGTTATCTCCTTTACTTCCTAAAAATTTAAAGGGGGGGGGGGACTGCCTGGTCATTCTTACATATTTCAAGGGGGGGGGGGGGGCTTGGCCAATTTAGCGTCGTTCAAAAAGGAGGAGGTGAGAAGATCAAAGAGTCGGCCAAAATGTCTTGCTGCGTAATACTTGAGCGGCTCCTAACTGAATAAAAAAAGAGGGAAGCAATAAAGAAAAGGAAACACAGTATTCAGTCGAAAATCACTGCAAAATCCCAGGAAAAGCGAAACACCTGCGGCGAACACGCGTCTCTCAAAGAGGAATCGTTTTACGCGGGAAAGGAGGCGTGGCCCGGGCCGGGGAAGGAGGGGGGGAGTTCGTAGAATGATCATAGTTTCAGACGACTGAGGGGGAAAAAGTGGAATCAACGAAGGGTTACAATCATAATCTGCTCCGTGAAATCATTCAGGAGTGATTTCGGTGGAGGAAGCTGAGGCTGGCGACTGACTGTCGCCATGCGAGAGTCTGTTGGTGGCGCGGCGAGACAACATCCTGCTGAAAGGGACGGAACGTAGCCACCCAAAGTACGCTTATCTCTCTTCATTTCCCCGGTTTTCTTCACAGCTCTGTCAATGCGCCCCCCTCCCTCCCGGTCACTCTCTCACTATCTACCTCCTCGAGTATCTTTTCTCTGGCGGACTGAAATTGCGCGGCAAATCTGACTAGACCCTCGGTTCTCAGAATTCTATACCTGATGAGATAGATAAATCGGCTTTCGGCCGATTGATCGGACGTTGCTAATTGACCAAATAATATCTGAATAATTTCTTCCCAACTCTGTGGCGGGTGGTCCTTCCTCAAGAAAAATGAATCGACAGATAAATTTAAACTTAGGCTTCATTGTTGCACAAAATTCCTGATAAGTTAATTTCCCAATATAAAACCACTGCGAGGCGACAAGTAGGAAAATTTGGCACCTACTCTGACGTGCTAAAGAAGAACGCCGTATGAGCCTTCAGTCATCGCCACATTTCCTTAAACAACTCACGAAATTTCGGGAAACTTTTGATAGTCTTCCTCCAGTTTTGTAAAAAATTTCGATTCAAATTTGATTACTTAAAGCCTCTGAAAATTTCATAGAAAAATATTCAAAACTTTTCTCAAGAATAAATATTTACTGAGAGGAAATTTGGCAACATTCGAATGCTCATATGACGTTTTTCCTTTGAGCGGGAATACTGCAAAAGGCGTGGAGCAAACTGAAGGGTAGGAATGCCAATATGTATCGAGGGGCGAGAGCCAGAGGGACTTAATCTCATAGCAAAGTTACTGAATTCATTTTAAAATTCGTGGTGAATTGCTATCATGATATGACTAAAATTTAAGGGAAAAAACCACGGACACACGTCCGTCACATGATTAAAGTAGTTACTTAGTTCAAGTGAAAATTTTCAACATATCGATACAATCAAGTTCCAACGTTTAAGTCTCAAATATATGGGTGATCGCTTTCTCTCTCTCGTACATCGATTCTAAGTACATCTTCTCTCTAAAATTTTGTCTGCTGGACCCTTCCCAGGGTAAAAGGACGCTTAAAGTGGTTTTTAAAAAAAATAAATCTCAGATATGTGGATGTTGCTCTCTCTCTTCTTCACGTACATCTATCCTTCTTCTTCTCTCTTCCTTACACCTATCCTTCTTCTCTCTTCATCCTTACATCAATTCTTCTTCTCTCTTCATTCTTACATCTGTCTTTCTTCTCTCTTTCTCAATCTATCCTTCCTCTTAATCTGTCCTTCTTCTCTCTTTCTTACATCCATCCTTCGTCTCTCTCTTCAATTTTGTCCATTAGACACTTCCCAGGGAAAAAGGACACGCTAAATAGTTGAAAAAAAATAAAAACAAGAAGTCCCTCTGGCTTTTACCCCTGGCTCCGGGAGGGGGGGGGGGAGGTGTCTTTCTAGATTTTAAAAATTGATACGTTTTATAATCTTTGCGAAATCTCAAATTTCTAGTCGTTCAATTGAGTAATTCTCAAATAATAAATCAGAGCGTGATGGGCAGAGAGGAGCAAAAATTGTATTCTAACTTAACGCTACTTGTAAGTATGCTCTTGATAAATTCGAACTAATATAGGAAAGGTGCTTAGAAACAACATGAAACTCTTGAGGAGAAAATATGATACAAATGAAAACATTGTAGCTCACACTAAGACCTGTATTGATGCCTTCATTAAACAAATTTTTAATAGAGTTACTAAGAGAGAGGAAGTTGGACTATTAGGGGATTTTTCGTGAAGATTTACTTCAATTCAGAACACACAAATTGAGTAAAAACTGTAGGATAAAATTTTAAAAAAATCAAAACCTCCCTCTCCTAACACTCACCAGCAGTCTTCAAATTTAGAAATAACTACCTAGATCCTGCTCATTCGAGGAATTTTGGAAAAGAAAACTATGAAAAGACAGCAAATAATAACTGAAAACATGTAGATAATTTGACGTATTAACATGATCAAAAGGAACAACATCCACTCTTAAATGAGCCCAAAGATCCATAAGTGTACCTGTAAATGCACGACGTAGCTCATGTCCGAGTATCTCCTGAATAAAATGTATCCAGTGAAAGAAAAATTAGGAGACATATGATACATTTTGGTGATCTCAATATTCGACAAATACCTTAAACTAGAGGTGACTGAAATTTCTAGACAACAAAAGCCGACTGTTCATTTCCTCTTTGAGGTACAAAACCGCACTCTTAGAGTGCAAAACCTCATAGCCATAAAAGAGGCAATCAGTGTAGAGAAACGCAACATGTTATGACAGAATTGAAATCAGAATAGAATAAATAATTGATGTTTTCAGACCTGGCCGGAGAGCCTCATCAACCTGACGAAGATAGCTTAATTGGGCAGAATATTCCAGAAAAATCATCGACACTATCCCCGAGACTCGTCCCACTAGATGAAAAACAGGACACACAAAACGCACGATCACTGAATTACGATTTCACACGACGCGAAAACACAAGTATAATCGGATCCGAAAACACGAGAACCGAAACTGTCCGCGACCATCAAAAGGAATCGTTGAATTCCTCGAAACCGCCGCGAAAAGTTGACACATATCAGACGAACTACGAGAGAACCGAAACCGATGAAACGAAAGTGCGAGACGAATAGAAAAGTCTGAAGTTGGAGCAAGGACACGCAGAACCTCGGAGGTTCAAAAATCCACGCTATACGCCAAGAAATGCACACATCAGAGGAAGTTATGACCAGATACCAGACTCCTTCGAATGGATGGAACAATTAATCAAATTAATCGAGGTAGGTAGATTGAGAAGGAGACGCACACTTCAAACGCTAAGCCGACACTAGGCATGTCTAGGAAACACCGCAACGCACACATAGAAATACGCAGACACGAGGGACAAACAAAAGACAAGTTGACAGACAAAGTTGATGGTGATTTTGGGCATCAGTTGCCCTCAGTCAATTCACCCAGATACCGCGCACAAGTTAGTAACTTTCGAGAAAATGAGGGACTCGATTCAAGCGACGAATTACTGCACACGATTGTTTCCACATACACCGAAAAGTTTTCGCGAAACAAACTAGGTAAAGAACGAGAAACGATTGTGATAGTTCACAAGTCATAGAGGCCTTTCATAAAAGGAAAATCACTTGCAGCCATGTGGGCTTCACTCCGACCGGCGCGAGACATGACAACCAACTCGTGCGACTGCTGACCGAAAACTCAAAAGTGCCGAAAACGGAAAACGGAAAACGAAAGTGACGGATCTGCACGGCATGATGGGCGTGGAGTGGGGGGCGCGGAGTTAGCTTCTGTCGATCAACACTGACTGTGATTGGCGCGCGGAAGGGTGCAGACTGTATCCTGTCCCATACCCAGAGACAACCCATACCGCACGCTGTATACTTGCCGTAGGAGGAAAGAAGCGGCCCCCCAGTCGCCTGCAGCCTGCAGCGCCAGGGTAGGCAACCTGTGTAGCGGTATGCCATACTTTAGCCCACCACTCTACCTGTAATGGAAGTGCATTGGAAATTGCACTTCGAATGTGCAGATTATGAACGGCAAATTGCGAAAATTGTTCATTTTAGTCACTAGTCATGGTAAATGGACTCAGAAAATTGAGCAGAGATATTTGCATTAATTTTTTGTTGTTGGTTTTTTAGGCATTTTTCGGCATTTTTTAACGATTTAAAACATCATCATTTAAAAGATACAGCCAATAGAATACAATAACTGTGGGTAAATTTGCTCGAAAATAACGTTCTTAGTTTTCGGAAACCAGGTTTGCACAGGCAGAGGAGTTAGAAAGAACTAAGTACCCAAATAAACAAACGATTGACTAACATTTTCCTTTGTATGATTTCAGTTGTATTCAAGCGATTGTTTCCTTTTCCTTTCTTTATTTTGCAAAAACGAAAGCTTTGAATCAACTGGACTCTTCCACAAGGAGAGTTCATAACAGTTTGCAAGATTGTTTGTTTATTTAGGTTATAGGTCTCTCCTCGGGCAAACCTGGCTGTCAGCCATCAAGAAAATCTGTCCGCATAGGTATGTACAAGGTAAGTTTGGAAAAGCGTGTTACAAACTACGCAAATTGCGCGTTATGGAGTGGATTTGAGACTATTTTGATGTAACTTACGTAATATTTGAGCAAATTTTCCCTTAAAAAATAATTCAGTTGGCTGTATCTCTTGCTAGCGACGGACCCATTTTCGGGGTTAAAATCGAAAGTTCTCCAATCGGACTAAAACCAATTAATTAGTCCCCACAGAAATGACTCGCAGAGTGGGATTTTCAGGTCGCAAAAGCTCCGCCATGACCGGTGGATCCCACGATTGGCGCCTGATTTCCGCTGACACGATGGCACAATGCCGTCACTCATTAAACGTTGGTAATTTGGAAGAAGTGAAAAGCTAAAAATATTATCCTTCATTTCTACGGGATACCACACCACACACTTAGCTCGGAGTTCAATATTTGCGTGCTTGGATTCCGCTGAAACGATGCGATGCCTTTTCTTACACGTTAGTAATTTGAAGCACGTGAAAACATTATTTCGACATGATATCACATCACATGCCTACATGTCACACATGTCACTTCAGATTAGACTCGGATCCTATGTAGTTGAAGGCGCTGGTGCGCATGGTCCCGAGGCTCGGCGAAGTCGCCTGAGCCGAGAAACAGTCAAAAACTGGTGGAAAACGAGTGTTTCTGACCAGTTTTGGACTGTTTCCAGGAGTCGTTTTCCGCGGATCGCTCGAAGTGACGGACTCGCTGAGCTTTTCCGGCCGGAAAATCGCACTCAGCGGGTCATTTCCAAGTGAGCATGCTTGCTTTCGGCCCGATCGGCGAACTTTCCATTTTGACCCTAAAAATTTAGTCCATGTAACCCCAGTCGATTTTTCTCAATTTTGGTCGTGGAAAAAAATCTCGAGATTAGACTCGGATCCTATATAGTTGAAGGCGCTGGATCGACTGCGCATGGTCGTGAGGCTCGGCGAGGCTTCCTAAGCCAATTTAGTTTTGTTTTGTTCTTTTTGCCATTTTTTCCCCGTCGATTTTTCGTGGTTGATCCTTAAAATTTAGTTCATGTCAATAACTGCGAAAAAGTCACGCTATCTTACGTATTTTGAGTTCAAAATTATTTGCAATTGTTGTCAGGCTTACTGTTCTTTATTCTTCCTTTTTTCCTCTTTGAAAGTTGCGAAAAAAACTGAAGAAAAATGCCAAATAGAATAATCTTTCCTATCAGCATGGGTTTGTAGAGTGTAGAATATAATAATAAACACAAAAATACAAATAATAGATGACTATCATCTTCTCAAAAACACAAAATTGGAAAAAAAGTTGTTATTAAGATTTTTTGGCAAAATGTAGCTGACCAGTGCATGGAAACGAAATTACTGACATAATGAGCATTGAGTTTTCATTAAAAACTGCTCATTAAATAGAGATAATTTCCATTTACCAATGAATTTGTCTCACTTTTATATTTCATGGTAAGTAAGGTACATGAATAATTTAGGTGGAATCAAATTACTACTTCCTTGTTGGTGTTCCTTCAAGTGAACAGATGGACATCCTGTTATGGGTCACTGCGAAAAAGACTTATTCATTAAGTTGGTTTTTTTCAACCATACAGAATTTCAGGGAGAATAATTAGAGAGAGGTGGAATGAGTTGGATCAGCATACTTTATTAATACTTTTCAATCATTTATACAGAGACACTATTTTTTCTTCCAAGAGATATATTAATAACTGAAAATAAAACATTTTATTGTGACAATTCACTTATTAGCTATGTAAACTCTATGTAATTATGAACATACGTAATACATTTAATTGTTCATTACCTTCACTTATGTTCGTGATTAGAACTGTAACTACATTTTTGCAAATTAAAAAAATCTGGGAAAAATGCCTGTGGCTTGATGGCAAAAAACCCCCCTAAAGGGTATGGTGTTCGATATCATTATCAACTTTTTACACATACAGATCCCTTGCAAATTATACTGAAAATACAAAAAAAAACATTTCTTTCGCTCTTATCTACAGATACACTGGATGTCCCAATCGGAACATTAAAATATATCATTGGACTTTAACGTGCATGAGCATGATTTTATAATCCTTTCAACTACAGCAAAATAATGTTACAGAGAAAACTCAATTCTTTGGTTGAGAACATCTCAATAACTTCAAGGGTGAATGTTGGGGCAAGTGTTCATCATTTATCATTCAAGCATTATCAGTGCCAAGAAAAACATCAAGCGACCTTTGAAACAGGCCTCTTCTTACCTTTCCAACAAGCTATTTTATTTAATTGTAATAATAGTCCAATTTGGTTGGTAAGTTGTGGAGAAATGGTGGATTTATGAAGCCCACCTCTCGTCTGAACATGCCAGTGCCTTTTCATGGGTTGTGGAACCCCACACAATAAGTTTAAGTCTTTCAAAAAGTGAAAAAAGTATCTCAAATTGTACAAATGAGACACTCTGTACATTGATGAGTGGAATTCTTTGTGCAGAAAAAAACCGTAGGCTGATAATTTTTATTGGATGATGAGTGAATTGCTCCGAGAAAGTAAATGATGCAATTGGTAAGGAGGTAAAAATCTTCAACCAGCAATTGATAGACTGCCAAAAACTGTCATTTCGATAGGTGACTCATGTGCTTGTGTTTACGAAAAACATTTTTTGTCAGTTTATTGACCACCACTTGGAGATTCCCACTTTGTCATCAGTGACATTATCCTTATCCCTCATACTTACCAACAAGAATGATTGTCCTGCTGGATATATGTATGAGAAGGATTGCCATGTTGTAAATTACCAAGGGCTAGTTAATATTTTCAGCCTACTGTCACACCAACCTGGCTCATGTATTCAGACATAAAATCCTAGAAGATTATTCCACCATTTGGACTTCAACTTCAAAGTTTTAATGCACTTAA